>NC_085136.1:157721545-157900568 GCF_035046485.1 Aedes albopictus
CATTTGCTTCCACACTTTGGAAGTGGACACCCGCGCTTCTTCAGTAGATCAGGGAGAATGCGGGTGCTCCTGATGAAGTTAAGATATATTTAGTTCCACGTAAGATAGACCAATCGCCTTTTTGTCATCCTTTTTTTTGGAGCTGATACCATTCTGCCGTAATTCTGCAAAATGACGCATTTTTTGGTATATCTATATCTATCTGTATTTATAAAAATGAGTTCGGCGTTCCTTTGAGGCAACAAAACTCACAAACGGATGAGCCGATCAATATGGCTCTTGCACGGTTAGATTCGTATTCGTAGTGGCTATGTTTATATGTACAAAAAGTAACAAAAATCAACTAGAAAAGTAACAAGATTGATAAAGTACTGATTTTCCATGAGCTGGCAAGGAAATCAACACGACCAAAAATGAAATCAATCTAGAGTGCGTTGTTATTTTGAGCTCAACAGTTGTCAAACCACAACAAGACGGCAAGACAAAGTTTGCCGGGACAGCTAGTATTCTAGATATAAAAATGAGTTAGATGTTCCTTTGAGGCAACAAAACTCATGAACGGATGAACCGATTGGGATGACATCTGCACGATTCGATTCGTATTGACGGTGGCTGTGTTTATATGTATAAAAAGTTACGAAAATCAACTTAAAAAGTAAGAAAATTGATGAATTACTGTTTCTTTATGAGCCGGGATGAAAATCAATACGATCGAAATGAAACCAATCTAGAGTGCTGTGCAGCAGCTGTCAAACCACCACATCTTGGCAAGACGAAGTTTGTCGAGACAGCTAGTTATATATAATATCTGGTGTAAAAATAGCACTGTGGTATGCTTGCCGTATTAGAATGCAAGATCTAGTCTTAATCTGTCATCTATGGAACAACACTAAGAGGATGAGCAAGAGTTTTATGCATATTAACCAAAAACTTTGTCAAAACTCTCAATGTCGCTTACGTCATTTTGTAGAATTACGGCAGCATTGATTGATCTCTGTTCATATTGCTCCCTTAGGCCTCAAGTACATAGGGTCATTCCTTACCGATCGCTTGTAGTAGCCGGTTGTGTTTACCGCGTCTCCATCGCAGACAATGGTTTCAGTAGCCGGTGGAGTTTATTTTTTCTCCACAGAAGTGTTTTTTTTTTTTATATCCCGCTTTTTCCCCCACAGAGGACGAAAGTGCTTGTCTTAGGCGAATCGCGATCGTCGTGAAAGAAGTCGACACATTTTTGTGTACGATTCCACCATCAATTATTAACCCACGCCACCGTTCGTGGGCCCGACAACATCGAAAGCGGCAGCGAGTGCGGAGGGTGCGACGAACAACAGCAACAGACTCCACTCTGTGTGTGCCCCGAGTCGTCATCATCGAAAAGCTACCTACAGCCTGTTGATAAGTACATATTTTCGACATACGTTCTATTGTTACCGAACCGCCGCAGTCTATCACGTGATCAAGTGATAGTTGTATGTCTGCTAGTCCATAGCAGTGGTTCTCGACTCACGACCTGTGGGCCTTGGGTTGTCTATTTCCGGCGCAAATGCAAACCTTTGCTCTCGAGAGCTGACGCGTAAGTATCTCGGGACTGTTATTCACCAAGTGAAACAGTCCAAGCTGCGTGTAACCGCACCTAGTTACAAAGCAGCAAATGAAATTGTCCAGCACGAGTTGTTCTCATGTGAATATGCCATATACATAAATGCACGAGAAGTGGAGGTGGAGGGGAAGATCCTCGACGAAACGCTGACCTGCGATGATATCAAGACCGGTATAGGCCAATTCAAGAATAGGTCGATCGCTGATGTGAGTATTCTTGATTGCAAACCGCTTCAAAAGGCATCCATGGAAGGTGACAAGAAAGTTTACTCACCGCCAGGTTTTTTTCGAGTGACATTCCCAGGCTCCGTCCTCCCGGAATTTGTGGTAACTGATAATGCTTTTTACACAGTACGTCTTTTTAAGCCGAAGGTTTTTAATTGTACCAAATGCAAGCAGTTTGGTCACAGTGCTAGCTTTTGCGACAACAAGCCCCGTTGTGGCAAATGCAACCAAGCTCATCTCGACGAGTCTTGCTCACAGGAAGCTGAAAAATGTAGCTACTGTGGTAGAGAACTTCACGACTTGCAAAAATGCCCGACCTATAAAAAGCGTATTCAAAATGAGAGTCGCTCCATAATCAAGCGCTCCAAGAAGACATACGCGGAAATGGTGAAATCATCGAATCCGCCCGCTATAATGTCTGAGTCAGTCCGATGATCAGGACGATGGCGAAACTGATGAGGGTGGATCATTTTCGGAGGTACACGCATCCGGAAAAAGGAAGTCACCATCTTCTCCGGGATTTTGCCGAAAGGTTTTCTTAAAGTCTTCCCTCAAAAGTTTGACAACTACCAAAGGAGGCGGAGGGAATTTAAAAACTCCAAAGGAGCAGGTCTCTGATGGCGCAGTTCCTTGCTGTAGCAAGGACCTAGAACCTCCGTCTCCAACTGTTAAGTATACTTCAAAAAGAAATTCTCGACAAGGTGGCAAGAAAAAAGCACCAAAAGCTCCTCGCATTTCAGCAAAACCTATCAAGCCCAAACGAGGACTGTTCACTTTTAGGGCCCTCGTGGATCGCTTTTATGATGCCCTCGGACTTTCCGACTCCTTCAGAGGCATACTAGACATTTTTCTCCAAGCAGTAGAAGAGTAACAGAGTAACTTCGGAAATTGACACAATCATGGCCCCTCCTTGCTTCGATCATATCTTTTGATGGATGATTCATCAACCGAGGTTCAAGATATGATCACTGTACTACAGTGGAACTGTCATAGTTTAAAACCTAAATTAGACCTGTTTAAATTTTTGATTTTCAACTCTGATTGTGACATGTTTGCACTTTGTGAAACATGGCTTTCTTCTGAAGACGAACTCAACTTCCACGATTTCAACATTATTCGCCAGGACCGAGATGATCATTACGGAGGAGTACTTATGGGGATCAAAAAAAGTTACTCATTTTATAAAATTCCAATCTCAACTCATCCTGGCGTAGAAACCGTCGCTTGCCAAATAAACGTAAAGGGTAAAGAACTTTGCGTAGATTCCGTTTACATTCCTCCAAGAATTGCAATTAACCGCCGTCATCTTTGGAATGCGGTTTCTGCATTATCACATCCAGTTTCAATTGTGGGTGATATGAACGCACATGGTACAGGGTGGGGCGAACCATATGACGATAATAGAGCGGCCATTTTCTATGATTTGTGCGACGATTTCAATTTGAACATTTTAAATACAGGTGAAGTGACACGTATTGCATATGACAGCAAAGAAAGTCATCTCGACCTATCACTGGGATCAAGTTCACTATCATTCGATTGCTTGTGGAAGGTAATCGAGGATCCTCATGGTAGTGTTCACTTGCCCATTATAACCACCATAAAGCAGTTGAAGAACCTGCTGAAAGCGAAAAAGCGTAGTTATTGGCGACACTCCATTGAGGGCCTCTCTAGAGAAACTTCAATGACAACGCTTTGGAGAGTGGCTCGCAACATGCGAAACCACTGTTCTTCTAATGAGAGTGACGAATACTCCAACCGTTGGATATTCAGCTTCGCGAAAAAGGTCTGCCCAGACTCAGTCCCAGCACAACCGATTTCTTGGGAAACATCCTCAAAAAACGGTTCTTTGGACAGACCCTTCACTATGCTGGAATTTTCTATGGCTCTTCTTTCATCAAATAACTCGGATCAACACGGATTTGTTCCCAAGCGTTCAACAAACACGAATCTCGTTTCATACACTTCATTCATAACCCGTCATATGGAAAAGGGCCTCCAGGTTGATGCCATTTACACGGATCTGTCTGCGGCCTTCGACAAAATGAACCACGAAATTGCTTTAGCAAAGTTTGACCGATTGGGAATTTGCGGTAATCTTCTTGTTTGGCTACGCTCTTACCTAACCGGACGGTCTATGCAAGTGAGGATTGGAGACCACCGTTCGTCATTGTTTCGTGTAACCTCCGGAGTACCTTGGGCCATTTCTCTTCTTGCTATACATGAACGACTTGAACTTCATTTTAAAATGCGAGAAAAAGTCTTTCGCAGACGACCTCAAACTGTTTTACGTTATCACTAAGCCTAAAGATGCTGAACATCTGCAACAGCAATTGGAAGTATTTGCAGCGTGGTGTGACCGCAACCGAATGGTTCTAAACCCTTCGAAATGCTCTGTCATCTCCTTCGGTCGGAAACGATCAATATATATTCACGATTATGTCTTGGCCGGCGCCTCAGTTCAGCGCGAAAACTCAGTTAAGGATCTAGGAGTTATCCTAGATTCTAAATTGACATACAAGGAACACGTATCGTATATAATATCGAAGGCATCATCGCAATTAGGATTTATTTTTCGATTTGGCAAAAATTTTCGAGATATCTACTGTCTGAAAGCATTGTACTGCGCCTTAGTACGTTCGACCTTGCAGTACTCAGCTGTAGTTTGGGCCCCGTTTTACCAGAATGGAATACGGAGAATAGAAAGTGTCCAGCGAAAATTTATTCGGTATGCTCTACGTAATCTCCAGTGGAATGACCCCGTCAATCTTCCGAGTTACGTGGATCGCTGCAAGCTCATCCATCTTGACCTTTTGAGTGTTCGCCGAGATGTTGCGAAGGCCTGTTTTGTAAGTGATCTACTTACATCGAACATTGATTGTCCGGAGCTGCTGAATCAACTGAACGTGGACATCAGAAGGCGCGCTCTTCGTTCTAGTGATTTTCTGCGCATTATTAGATCTTCGACAAACTATGGGATGAACGAACCTGTTAGGAGTATGTGTCGGGTATTTGTTATTTGTTTTTCTGGTTTTGATTTCCATTTAAGTAGAGCTAAGATACGAGACAATTTTTTGCGTGCACTATCTGTTTAATGTAAAATGATTGTTCTTTTTTTGTAGTTTATTAAGATTTGTCATTGGGGTGTTTTAACCTGTTGACATTGTAACAATTAAATAAATAAATTAAATAAATAAATAAATAAACTCCGCTCCGGGACGCGATATGATCAAGTTCAATCTTCTTAAGAATCTCCCAGATATCGCGAAAAGACGATTACTAGACCTGTTTAACTCATTCATGGGGAACAACATCGTTCCGCCAGAATAGAGACAGGTCAAAGTAATAGCTATTCAAAAGCCTGGTAAACCAGCGTCTGATCATAATTCATACCGCCCAATTGCTATGTTATCATGTTTAAGGAAATTGTTAGAAAAAACGATACTATCGCGACTTGACCATTGGGTCGAATCGAATAACTTGCTTTCAAATACACAGTTCGGGTTTCGCAAAGGGCAAAGGAACAAACGATTGTCTAGCGTTGCTTTCAACAGATATTCAACTGTATTTACTAGTCAAGTACTAGTACTATTCAACTGGTCTATGCGTAAAAGGAGCAACTGGCTTCAGTTTTCTTGGATATTAAGGGCGCCTTTGATTCAGTTTCCATAGGAATATTGTCAGAAAAACTGCACAATAGTGGACTTCCAGGAATTTTAAATAATTTCTTGTATAATTTGTTGTCAGAAAAACATATGAGCTTCAATCTCGGGCAACTGACAACTTCCAGAATTAGCTACATGGGCCTTCCCCAAGATTCATGTTTAAGTCCCTTGCTTTATAATTTTTACGTGAAACACATTGATAGTTGCTTGGAAGGACAATGCATGCTAAGACAACTTGCAGATGATGCTGTGGCTTCTCTAAAAGGCTCACATGCAGAAATGTTGCAAGGACCATTGCAAAATTCTCTAAATAATCTGTCAATTTGGGCAACAGGTTTGGGGATCGAGTTTGCTCCGCAAAAAACTCAATTGGTTGTGTTTTCTAGAAAGCGGAACCCAGCCCAACTGAAACTCAATCTTTTGGGAATTGAAATCGACCAATCTTTGCCTTAGCCTTAGTTCTATTGAGGCACTCCGGTCGATGAAACCTGTAAAGCATGCATCTTACTTTCTTACAAAAACAAGAGAGCAGATGTATGCACTGGTCGAAAGATCTTACAAGTTTATATTTGTATGGGTCCCCTCACATTGCTCAATTTATGGCAATGAGAAGGCGGATTCTCTCGCAAAGGTGGGCGCTCAGGAAGGCGAGATCTATGATAGAAGAATTTCACATGATAATTTTTTCTATTTGGTTCGTCAAAGTGTAACAATCCTCCGGTATCGCTAAGCTAACGGCTTAAGCGCCACCTTCTTTAGAAGGACCGTTAACTCGGATTTATATCCCGGCAAGAGACCGCTATCTCAGAGCAGGCCAAACAGTTACTAACGGACCGAATTGAAACAAATTGACCCAACCTATAAAGCCAACTTTCTTAAGAAACAACAAAAAAAAATCTGAAAGGAAATTCAAAACTAAGAAGGCAATTATACTTTCGAGCAGTTGATTGGTGTCTCAGCTAACCAGACCAACCAATTTGATAATAAGATCAATCTCTCAGACGTCACGGACTAGTGGAGTGAGAACTAAAATCGAACTAATCAACTTTATGGCATGCAATATCGAATTCACAAAAATAGCTCGACAGGTTTGTTGTAAGCTTCACAATTGAAAATATTAAAAGCTTTATTCAATTAATGATTTCAGTTCAAGAAAACCCTACTTTAACTCTGTGACGTCACGACTAGCTTCGTTTGAGTGGTTTGTGCAGAATAATTACAGTGTTCTTCTTTCTTTTTAGGAACAGCAAACTAGCTTATTCTGACCTTTTGTCGAAGCGTTGAGGCTCCCACGCTGTCCTACGATGGCTACTTACAGCGGGTCCACCTTGGCGAGCAACTAGATTCGGGTAGCTGTACTCCGTAGCTGGGTCGTCCTCAAGGGGCAATTCCACCTTCGACCGTGGTTGACGGGACACTACATAGACCTGTGGGTGACGATACTTACAGGGTAGATGCGTCCCTGTCAGAAGTGGAGTAAAGAGCACGTGTTTGAGGCTCGGAATCGTCCCACTGGTCGAAACGGGTTCAGAATCGAGCAGTCTTGCACGCCTGTTGCGAAGCTGACACCGACTTCCTACGGTGTAATCGTGTCTCCGCTCAACTCGCCAAAATACGCACGGACGGTGGCCCGTCTACCCTCAGAGTCGAGAGTAATCTGCTCAACCCACGTGGACTGTTCTGGCTTGGATCTTGAATGGCACTGGCACTAGTCGGAAAGACCAGCAGGATGTCCAACTCGTCCTCGGAAATGTGGCCCAAATCCGGACAAGCCGCCCTCGTTGGATGGGCTAAGCCTATTCAACGTTGGAGAATCACTTAACTTTTTCACTCAAGGTTTCAAAAAAGCTTAGGCTTACCTGAACTAATCCACTTCTATTCACACGTGGTTGAGATACAACTTATTTTCAAAAATTTCAAAAAAACTCACAAAAAAACCTGTAAAATTAAATCCACTTTTTGAATACATTCAATGATTTAAATACTTTCCCGGAAATTACTTCGATTTCAGTTTGAATTTTAAACGGTCTCGACTGAATAATTCTACTCCGACAACTTAATCGACTTATCGATTCGAGCACTCCACTTGAAATGAAACGGCGCTCGCGATCCAAATTGGTTGATACCTAATAACTAAGACGCAATTTCCTCTGCAAGCTGTACAATTTTTTATAAGCCTTCTTTTGATTGGAAATCGGAAAAAGGTCGGAATTTTCCACTGGAGTGGAAAATTGCGCAGTAAGAAAATTAACTACGGTTTGGTCAATTTGCCCTTTGATATGCAACCATTTATGCACTGTATAATTTGAAAATCTAATCTTGCCGAAATGATTAAATTCGAGCTGTTTCACTTCTAGGTGGCAGCACTAGTGTATATTGAAGAAAAGCTTCAAAGCTTCAATGTGGATTATGTTGCTAGATACACGGAAGGAATTTTGTTTCTCATTTTGTTTTTTTTTTTTGTTTGCTTTAAAGATTCATTTCAATAAATTTGGCGACTATTTGTAGATCTTACATTCGCCCATGCTAATAATAAAAATTTTGAAAATTTATTAAAAATTTTCAAAATTTTTAGTTTGAAACGCTAGTACAACTTATTAATTTAATGTAACTTTATTAATTTATTTATTTATTTAATTTAGAACTTTATCTGAACAAAGGTTAACTATTCATTATCAATTCTCAAACACATAATACAAACTATTTATACAATACCATTATGAACCCAACTCATTCATCTGATTCTCATTCATATTTCCTAGCAATCCCTTACTTATTTCACCGACCAAACCTCAGAAATATCTGAGAATGATACTATACCGATTTAGCCTCAGAAAAATCTGAGCATTTTTTTTTAAGAAACATACCCGATTTAACCTCAGAAATATCTGAGCAGATGGTTTTCTAACCGATTCCTTCAGAGCATCTGTCTGAATTAAAATTCACTAACTTCTAACTTAACTTCTAAACTAACTACGCGAAATCATAAATTCTCATTCATACCATTCATAATGACATAGTCAAGTCACACGGAAAACATAACCGACGGAAAACGATTGAACGAACCCGACTTTTCAGTACCGGGTATACACGAAAGCCTTTCAGTTTCGAAAGCTCTTACCAAAAACGTCAAAACGAAACAAAAACAAACGCGACAAAAACTAAACGGTATGGCAGCTGCATCAAACGACGGAATTTGCGGATTTTCTTCGAAACGTGGATAATTATGGGCGGAAATTGCATGAAATCAACGGTAAACTGAAATTAAGAGGTAAAGTGATCTTTTGGAATGGAATATCTATTGAAACTATTGGTGTAAAGTGCAAAAATATGAGTTTGAAAAACCGGGTTATTGGACAACAAAAGATGGAATGTGATATGGGTCAGTAGGTCAAGGTCAACGCTAGCCAATCGACCAACCGACAGGATTGCATCTGATGCACCTCCACACTTACACAACTAACATAAATGGATACAAATGTAATAGAAATTTTAAATATTTTAGGGTTTGTTTGACGGAGATATTAATAATTGCAATGTGAGGAAACTATGTGAAGACTTCTCGAACATTGGACAAAAAGATTACCTCTGAGAGTGTTTGTCGACAAAATACGTTAGTTTATGCACATCGAAGTGATGTACCGACATAGCTGTAAAGTGCATACGAACAAACTGTGTTAGTCAACAATGTGAGGAAACAGACTAGCTGACATCTCGAACATTGGACGTAGTTGATGACCTCTGAGAGTATTTTGTTATGAGGATGGTTTATGCACATCTGTTAGATGGCCGTCATAGCTTGTGGTTTTAGGCACGCTTTAGGAATGAGCCATGATAACTTCCAGCTATCTTCTGCCCATCAAGTCGTTCCAAAGCGTAAGTGTTCGTACCCAAAACTTCCGTTATTCGGACCTTCTCGTACTTGTTGGCGAATTTCCCCACGAAGTTACGGGACTTATCGGAAAGATGAACCATTCTTTTATACACCACTTCTCCCTTTTGGAATTGGTGACGATAATTGGCACGAAGATTGTAGGGATGGCTGTATTTTTGGTAAGCTTTAAGCAAATTCTCTTGTACTTGTTGATGTAAGTGCTTCATGTCTTCAGCTGTTTGCTGGGGCTCTTTCGGCGGCTCGCTTTCTTTCAAGGTCTCATACTCACTACCACTACTGACCATGTTTCTACCAAAGTTTAGAAAGTATGGAGTATATCCGGTACTCTCATGAACACTCGTTCGAATCGCCTTGGCGATTTGGTGGACATTTTGATCCCAATTTCGATGGTCTTTATCCTGGTTCAGTGAACAACGTATCGCTGTCACGATTACCCTATTTACCCGCTCAGCAGGGTTTGGGCTAGGGTGGTAAACCGATAACGGCCAATGAGTAACAGAGTATGTCGAAAGCATCTTTTGAAACAATTCCGATCTGAATACAGTAGCGTTATCTGTGATACAGATTCGTGGCGCTCCAAACACATTGAAGATTGTGTTCTCAACGAAGGCACAGGTAGCAGCAGCGGTTGCAGATCTCATGCACTGAATTAGGACGAACTTTGAAAAGAAATCACTAACGACGAGTAACCATATATTTCCTCGCTTCGACCGTGGATACGGCCCCAAGAAGTCCATAGAGATTAATTCCCAGGGTCGGGAACACAGTTTGGGTTTCCCGCATGCTGGTCTGACATTCAGGTTAGGTATTTTGGACTCTCGACAAACTTCACATTGGCTACAAAAGCGTTTCACCTCAGCGGCCATCCGTGGCCAGTAATTCCTCTCGCGAACTTTCGCGAGCGTTTTGACAAATCCAAGATGGGCTTCTTCATGAATCGCCTGAATGATTCCACGTCTTTCAACTGCCGGAACCACATATTTCCATCGGAACGAGGGGTCTTCCGTAACCAGGGCGTTGGGGATGTGCTTGTAAACCTTCCCATCACAAACTTGGAAATCTGGATATCTTCCTGGCTGGGCTTCTATCATCCGTTTTAGTTGAGTGATGTATGGATCTGAAACGACGACCTCAATCTGGTTTACCGCACGGGATAACGCATCTGCGGGTATGTTCTCGGAGCCCTTCTTGTACTGCAGTAACATGTCGTACTTGGAGAGTTTGAGGGCCCACCGCGCAATCCTTGCTGACTTACTCTCGATCGACATGGTTCTCAGGAAAGTCAAGCTCATCGCATCCGTTTGGATTATGAACTGCGAACCTTCAATAAAGTGTTTAAAGTTTTCAATACTTAGAAGTACAGCAAGACACTCGCGTTCTGTTGCGCTGTAACGGCGTTGGGTGCTTGACAGTTTCTTTGAGTAATAGGCTATCGGCCTTCGTACTCCGTTCTGCACCTGAACCAAGACTGCACCTACCGCTAGGTCCGAACTATCAGTCTCGAGAATGAACGGCAAGTTGAAATCCGCGTTTGCCAAGATCGGAGCTGACACTAATGCGGTTTTTAACTTCTGTAGAGCGGCATCTGCTTCCATTGTCCATGCGAACTTCTTGGATCCCTTCTTGAGCAGATTCGTTATTGGCGTGGTAATTTCAGAATAATTCGACAGAAATTTCTGATAAAATCCCGCAAGTCCGAGAAGACGGCGTACATCCTTTACGGTCTGAGGGACCGGGTAATCGAGCACAGGTTGTATCTTACTTACATCCATCGATAAGCCTTCCTCCGATAGAACGTATCCCAAATACGTGATTTTCTTTTGGCAGAATTTGCTTTTCTGCAAATTAATGGTCAGACCTGCCCTACAAAGTCTTTCGGCAACCAGTTGGATTAGACGAATGTGTTCTTCTAGGCTGTTCGAGACAATGATAATATCGTCAAGATAAACATATACGTAGGGCTCGAGATCATGCCCTAACACGCGAGACATCAATCGCGCCATCGTCGCCGGTGCATTAGTTAATCCAAAGGGCATAACTACAAACCGGAACAAGCCCTTATTGGTGCGAAAAGCGGTTTTATCTTTAGCTGAGTCTTCCAAGGGTACCTGATAGTAGGACTCCGACAAATCAATGACGGAAAAGAATTTAGATTTTGGTAGTCGCTGAATGATTCCCATCATATTAGGAAATGGGAAGTCATCTTTCTTGGTGCACTCATTCAGTCTCCTTGAGTCGAGGCAGATCCTCCACTTCCCATTTGGCTTTTTAATGGGAAGGAGTGGGTTGAGAAAGTCGACTGGGCCATGGCATTCCTCGATGACTCCAAGATCTCTCATCCGCTGGACTTCCGCATCAATAACCTTCTCAACACTCGGTGACCATCGATAATAGGAAACCTTTTTAGGTTTCGCGTCTACGAGAAGCTCTATTTGGTGTTCAATCATCGCCGTACGACCCAACTGTCCTTCTCTTGTCTCTGGTAACTTCTTAATCGCTTGGTATAGTGCTTTCCGATCACTGTTCGATAGCTCATGCTCTGTAACCAAATCTTCAACTGATTCTAACGATTTCTTTGGTAGTTCTATGGTCGGCATTTCCAAACTCTCATCAGTAATTTCTTCCGTCTTGCCTACTGGATTAGCGTCTGGACAAGGATTTAGTTGAAAGCAAATTCTTTCGGTTCGATCTCCAAAATAATCCTCCACATACGTCAACTCAGGGACATTTTGGTTACCACTTTCGTTGTCCAGAGACCCGTTCATTGGTGAAACCAACTGGAACCCAAATTTAGTCAAAAAATCCACACCAAGAATCAGTATCTTTTTTACTTCTGGCACAATGATCGTTGGGATCACGTGAGTTGTTTGTTGGTACGAAAAAGGAACATTCACGTAGCCTAAACATCGATAGGCTGTTCCATCGGCGGTAGATATTTTAATAGATATTGGATGGATCTTCAAGCCTAGTTTGTTGATAAGTTCTACGGAGCTGATAATAGATAAACTGGCGCCCGTGTCCGCTAATCCTTCAATCTCTTCGGAAAGTATTCGTACTTTTACGTGAGGACACCTATGGAATTTTGTGTTTATTTGATGAATACTGTTGAATACGCTGTAATGGGGTTTGGGAATCTCTTGGTTTGAGGTTCGAGGACAAGGATTCCCCGAATTGCCCTCGTTCACTCGTTTTTTGGCAATTCCTCCTTTTGCCCCAACTCGTGTTTGTTCGGACATTTGTAGGCTGTAGTGTCTGTCAAACCACAAATATGGCAAAAGATTGTTTTACGCTTATCGCAGTCCTTCCACATGTGCCCGATACGTTGACAATTCCAACAGATCGATTGTTTAGTCCTACCCGAAGTACTTTCAAAACGAGATTTTGTCTTGCTGATGTTGTTACCAATTCTTGCTTTCAACGCATAGATTTCATCCAAGTCTTCGTCGGTGTACTGTTCTCCGATACCGTCCTCTTCACATTCCACTTGATGGACAGTGGGACGAGGTTGAACTGAACCTGAATACAAATTGGACTCGAGGGCGTCGAACTTGAAGCAGAGTTGAGCCAAGTGCTCAATCGAGTGAATAGGCTCGAGAGCGAGTCTGCGCTTGTAGGTTAGCTTCATATTCTCCACGATGATTTCGAACTTTTCAGCCTCCGACATCTTCTTGATCATTCGCTGGGCTAGCATCTCCATGTCCGTTAGATAGGCACTGAATAACTCAGTTGGTCGCTGGTTGCGAGCGCGCATTTCCTCCTTTATAATCCGGTCGCGGTTCGGGTTGTCATATCTCATTTTCAAGTAGGCCTCCAATACTTCCCAGGAGGTAAATTTTTCCTCGTAGGTAGTAAACCAGACGTAAGCGCTGTCCTTGAAGAGCAAATGGGCATGCATCCTTAATTCATCCTTAGAAATGTCGTACGATCTACTAAGTATGTTTATCTGCCGTAGGAAATCGGTTACCGGAACAGCATTAGAATCACCGGTGAACTTTGGCCACTTCTCAATGATACTACACTGTTGATGAGGCAATCGTCGGGAGAATCCGCTGGATGGCAAGGGGAACGAACTTCGTTGCATGCCGGGCGAATACCCAACATTCGCAGTTTGCTCGTTCCGCGGCGTGGAACACCTGGACTTGTGCATTGGAGGCTCACCGTAGGCTGCGTTTCGTTCAATCCCTGGAAACGATTCAGGGCCAATTGTCTGACGTGTCCCCGAAGGGTATCCGGACAACTGCAACGGTGGCGAAGGATCAGGCAGCGTTCGTTGAGCCGGGGTACCGCTCCGATTTACCTCTGAACGATTTGGATACCGTGAGTGGCTCATGTTGATTCCCGGACGAATGCTGGTATTAGCCATCTGCTCGGTCAAATTATCCACGGGCTGGTTTCGACCCTGGTAAGGAAGCACGCCTTGACCAATTAGCTGATCAATGTACCTCTTGATGTACTTATCGATTTCCGAGACATGAATGTATTCGTTATTAGGCCCACCAACACGAGCGGTGTCTGGATTCCGGGCTGACTCACTGGGTTGATGTCCAGAAACCCGTGGATCTTCCGACACCCCCTCGAATGGCGGCGAGGACATCCGAATCTCTGGCTGATTTCGGTTCCTTGGATGACCCGAAGCTTCTGCACTCATCTCCTGCGTACCTGTAGACACACCAGATCTCGGAACCTCTCCCGGACGTAACGATGGAACGCGAAGACTCCACGGACTCGATTGTAAATCATTGAAGAACTCGACTTGGCGTGGGACGGTGCCTGTAGACTGTTCTGCATGACGGAAATTCAGCAAGTCTTCTACTAACGCAGGTATCACTTTCGACATCTCTCGTCCAGATTGTTCTGTCGTTCTTCCCTCAGCTCCTTCAGTTTCATCCCAACTCATTAACCACGGAGAGCCTGGGTTCCGCGGCACGTGCGTCGTCGTTGTTTGATTTAACGCCATACTGGACCTCATCGACGGTTGATCCATTGTCTGGTTCATCTGGACCACGGTAGTATCTCCACCAGACGGATTCCCTCGGGTGGTGGATTCCGCGATCGGCTCATATCCGCCAGATTCGTCCAAACCCGTTGCAAAATATTTGGCCGAAATTTTAGAAATCATTTCCAACAAGCAACGCAAATCCTCCTGTTGCTGGGCGGTACGCGGAGTGTACCTACGTATACGAAGGTAGTAATGGACCAGGCGGGAGAAACATGTTGGATGCGGTTCT
The DNA here is from genome assembly GCF_035046485.1 of Aedes albopictus. Taxonomy (NCBI): domain Eukaryota; kingdom Metazoa; phylum Arthropoda; class Insecta; order Diptera; family Culicidae; genus Aedes; species Aedes albopictus. The sequence goes on from NC_085136.1 coordinate 157,736,158, forward strand.
TCGTTCAGCAAATCCGCAATCTCCTTCAGCTTCTTCGGCACTTCACGCAGATCATCGTTCATCATTGCTTCCGTCACTCTAACATACCTTTCCGAATCCGGGTCACGAAATACCACGCGTAGATCCCGTCGACGATTTTCGACTGAACCAAGTATAGTACAATTTCGCACAGCGAGTTCGTAATTCACCTCACTCTCATCTAAATGATTTGGATTTAGTTTAAAAGTCTCCATGTCAAACAAACCAAATTGTATCGAATTCACTTTTGAAAAAAAAAAACACTTATTCACTATAAAGTTTAAACTAACCAAAAAAATCACTTATTCACTATTTCAAAATCGCAATTCACTTACCGAACGAACTGAATCACGAAAAACTGAAGTTACGAACTAATTTTACCGAAATTACGCGACTAAATTATAATACAAGAAAAGAAAAATAACCGATTGACTATGTTTACAAAGAACCAGATACGAATCTAATTGAGTTCAGAATAGGCAACTTGAAATCCAATTAATAACCAACTATTTACATCAAAATTATTTACAATAAAAATATCAAATTCCAACTAATTCAAACTTTCAGAACTAACTGTTTTTCGGGCCCCACGTTGGGCGCCAAATGTAACAATCCTCCGGTATCGCTAAGCTAACGGCTTAAGCGCCACCTTCTTTAGAAGGACCGTTAACTCGGATTTATATCCCGGCAAGAGACCGCTATCTCAGAGCAGGCCAAACAGTTACTAACGGACCGAATTGAAACAAATTGACCCAACCTATAAAGCCAACTTTCTTAAGAAACAACAAAAAAAAATCTGAAAGGAAATTCAAAACTAAGAAGGCAATTATACTTTCGAGCAGTTGATTGGTGTCTCAGCTAACCAGACCAACCAATTTGATAATAAGATCAATCTCTCAGACGTCACGGACTAGTGGAGTGAGAACTAAAATCGAACTAATCAACTTTATGGCATGCAATATCGAATTCACAAAAATAGCTCGACAGGTTTGTTGTAAGCTTCACAATTGAAAATATTAAAAGCTTTATTCAATTAATGATTTCAGTTCAAGAAAACCCTACTTTAACTCTGTGACGTCACGACTAGCTTCGTTTGAGTGGTTTGTGCAGAATAATTACAGTGTTCTTCTTTCTTTTTAGGAACAGCAAACTAGCTTATTCTGACCTTTTGTCGAAGCGTTGAGGCTCCCACGCTGTCCTACGATGGCTACTTACAGCGGGTCCACCTTGGCGAGCAACTAGATTCGGGTAGCTGTACTCCGTAGCTGGGTCGTCCTCAAGGGGCAATTCCACCTTCGACCGTGGTTGACGGGACACTACATAGACCTGTGGGTGACGATACTTACAGGGTAGATGCGTCCCTGTCAGAAGTGGAGTAAAGAGCACGTGTTTGAGGCTCGGAATCGTCCCACTGGTCGAAACGGGTTCAGAATCGAGCAGTCTTGCACGCCTGTTGCGAAGCTGACACCGACTTCCTACGGTGTAATCGTGTCTCCGCTCAACTCGCCAAAATACGCACGGACGGTGGCCCGTCTACCCTCAGAGTCGAGAGTAATCTGCTCAACCCACGTGGACTGTTCTGGCTTGGATCTTGAATGGCACTGGCACTAGTCGGAAAGACCAGCAGGATGTCCAACTCGTCCTCGGAAATGTGGCCCAAATCCGGACAAGCCGCCCTCGTTGGATGGGCTAAGCCTATTCAACGTTGGAGAATCACTTAACTTTTTCACTCAAGGTTTCAAAAAAGCTTAGGCTTACCTGAACTAATCCACTTCTATTCACACGTGGTTGAGATACAACTTATTTTCAAAAATTTCAAAAAAACTCACAAAAAACCTGTAAAATTAAATCCACTTTTTGAATACATTCAATGATTTAAATACTTTCCCGGAAATTACTTCGATTTCAGTTTGAATTTTAAACGGTCTCGACTGAATAATTCTACTCCGACAACTTAATCGACTTATCGATTCGAGCACTCCACTTGAAATGAAACGGCGCTCGCGATCCAAATTGGTTGATACCTAATAACTAAGACGCAATTTCCTCTGCAAGCTGTACAATTTTTTATAAGCCTTCTTTTGATTGGAAATCGGAAAAAGGTCGGAATTTTCCACTGGAGTGGAAAATTGCGCAGTAAGAAAATTAACTACGGTTTGGTCAATTTGCCCTTTGATATGCAACCATTTATGCACTGTATAATTTGAAAATCTAATCTTGCCGAAATGATTAAATTCGAGCTGTTTCACTTCTAGGTGGCAGCACTAGTGTATATTGAAGAAAAGCTTCAAAGCTTCAATGTGGATTATGTTGCTAGATACACGGAAGGAATTTTGTTTCTCATTTTGTTTTTTTTTTTTGTTTGCTTTAAAGATTCATTTCAATAAATTTGGCGACTATTTGTAGATCTTACAAAAGTTCTCTTCAAAGTTGGCAACATGATTGGCGAGATGGCCAACTGGGACGGTGGTTACATTCTATTATTCCTAATGTTTCTTTGCGAGCGTGGCATTACGGTTTGGATGTAGGTCGAGACTTCATACGCGTGATGTGAAGACTCATGTCCAACAATTACTCGCTAGGCGTACATTTGCATAGAATAAATCTTGCGCTCGACAATCTTGTACTAAGTGCGGTTCCGGTTATGATGACATCGACCACGAAGTTTGGCAATGACCGGATAATGACGCCTCCAGAGCGCTACTATTGGATACCCTTGAGGCCCGAGGTAGACAACCCTTTGTTCCAGTAAGAGATGTGTTGGGAACCCGTGATTTTATCTATATGCGGTCCATTTATGATTTCCTTCGCATGTGTTGTATAAAGGTTTAATCTCCCTGTGTTTCTTTTTCGCTTCAGTTTTTGCCTTTCTCGTACACTAAGTGTACTGGAAAGGCTATATGTTCACTCCAAAAATGACTTTTTGATAGAAGGCCCGGAGGGTCGAGTCACATATACCAATCAACTCAGCTCGACGAATTGAGGTGATGTCTGTGTGTGTGTATGTATGTATGTGTGTGTGTATGTGTGTGTACAAAAAAAACTCACATCACTTTTTGGCAGTAAACCTCAACCGATTTTAATGATCAACGGTTCATTCGACGCGGAATCTGGTCCCATTGTTTCCTATTGAAAATGGTTCGAATCGGTCCAGCCGTTCCGGAGTTATGGCCATTTAGGTGTTCCGGATCGGTACCCCAGGAAATGGCCAGATATGAAAACGCTACAAACCCATTCATGCGACATATCAAACCACGGCACTTTCGAAAACATGATGAACGGTAAACAGGAAAATAGTCTCGGGCCATACCTGAACCGGTAGTGCTCCGGAACCGGTTCCGGGTGACCCGCCGGAAGTGGCCAAATATGAAAGTGAACCAAACCCTTCATGCGACACATCAAACAGCGGCTTTTTCGATAGCCTGATGAACAGTAGGCAGGAAAATATTCTCGGACCATATCTGAACCGGTAGTGTTCCGGAACCGGTTCCGGGTGATCCGCTGGATGTGGCCAAATATGAATGTGAACCAAAGCCATACATGCGACACATCAAACAGCGGATTTTTCGATAACCTGATAAACAGTAGGCAGGAAAACATTCTCAGACCATATATGAACCGGAAGTATTCCGGAACCGGTTCTGGGTGTTCCGCCGGAAGTGGCTGAATATGAAAGTGAACCAAACCCATGCATGCGATACAACAAACAGCGGCTTTTTCGATAGCCTGATGAACAGTGGGCAGGGAAATATTCTCAGACCATATCGGAACCGGTAGTGTTACTGCCAAGTATAAAAGTTAACCAACCCCTTACATGCGACGCATCAAATCGCAAGCTCTTCAGGCAACCTGATAAACGGTTAATAAAATAGAATAGTTTCAGATCATATTTGGATCAACCGATAGAGTTCCGGAACCGGTTTCAGGTGTTCCGCTGGATGTGTTCAAATGTAGTAGATATCAGAACCTATGCCTGCGGCACATTAAACAGCGGCTTTTTAAATAACGTGATGAACGATTAGTCAGAAAATAGGCTCAGATCACAACGAAGATCTTTATAAAGGCTACCGATAGTGTTCCAGGCCGATCTAGGGTGTCCAGCCGGAAGTGGCTAAATGCCAAAAAGAACCAAACCTATGCATGCGACACATCGAACCGCGGTCTTTTTTTTAACCATGAGGAACGATTAGCAAGAAAATAGGCTCAGACCACAATAGAGGCTACCGATAGTGATGCAAAACCAGCATTGGGTGCTTCCTAGGGTGCTTCGCAGGAACTTCAAAAATGAACAAAGTCAATGCAAGCGACATGTGTAAGAAAACAAAATCTTGACTGAACTAAGGCCACATACATACTGACGTCTTACTCTACTCACTCTCTATCGTCCTTGTTTTCAACGGTTGAAACAAATATTAATCGTTGTTGCTCGTTTGACGTCTACTCACTACCAACATCAAGCCGCAGTGAAACGCAACCTGATTAGCATTTGGCGATTATTTTTTCGTAACGATGAATATAATAGCAATATGGTACAAATGATATGTCTGTTTGTCTGTACTAAAGCAATCTCATCAAATCACTGAGGTGTAAAAATATACAGTAGGATAGGTCAACGTTATATGAGAAAATTATCGCATTAACCCCGGAGAAAGTTTTTTCAATCCTCTTTTCCGTCTAAAACTACTGAGAATTTTTTTTATGGGATTTAGTATGGGCAATTTCGCTTGCTTGCATTTTTTGTCAAATTTTACATGAATTTTGTTACCTATGATAATAAAATATAGCCTAAAGTGTGAAGAAAAAATTATGTCGAAGACCGTAAAGCAGGGCTGTCCAACATACGGCCCGCGGAATCGATGAATGAAACTTGGCCCAAGGATTGAAATATTTGAAGATATTTCATATTTAAATAAAATTTAATATTAAAAATAAACTCGAAATAGGTAGAGTGTTTTGTTAAAACTTTTCAAAGATTAAAAAATTTAAATACATAAATTTAAAAATTTTAATCATGAAAGATACAGCCAAATTTGAAGCAGAATTTCAGCAAAATTTACTGAATTTCAGAAAAACGTTGCTGCTGAACAGCAGAGTTTACTGCACGAATCAGGAAAGTTTGCTGAATTTCAGCAAATTGTTTGCTGCAACCTGCAGTTCGGCAAAATTCAGAAAAAAGTATTCAGCGTGATTTTTGCAAAAAATCAAGAATTCTTACTCACATTTTTATGACCCAAATGATGTCAGTGTTGTGATTTGCCGTGAGAACGGGTAATCGGATGTACAAAATTTCACCGTTGCATTCGTGCTTTCGAAATTTGATGTCGAAATTTAATGTCAGGCCCGTCGACTGGTATGGAGTATCCCTTGTGGCCCGCGGCCATGAAAGGTTGGGCAGGCCTGCCGTAAAGTCATCTGTGATTGTGAAAGACGTTATATCCTAGCGTGTAATTATCGTCTTGATGTTGATCGGTCTTCAGTGAAAGTGAAGGTGCTCAAGCAGTCAACTGAAAATTCTGATATTTTTCAGCCCAGTCTATACGTTTAACGTAACGTCGGAATATGTTCAATTAATAAATTTCCCAGTTTTATTTAAATTATTGCTTTTCTAAATAAGGTATTCTCAGGATTCAGTAACAGTTCGCATTACGTCGACGGAAAGATCATGCTTCGGAATGATGGCCCTAGCACAGAAACTAGCTAAACAAACAATAGTAGAAGATTCCAAAAACCGGGACCGAATTGTAAACCGCCCGATAGGTAGGAGATTGTCCACATCACGAGGGTTTCAAACCGAACGGACTCAATAAATACCAAAACTTCCGTATGACATTTTAAAGTTAGGCAAGGCCATCTTAACTAGGAAACCGACCTGACCGATTGAACCCTTGAAAAGGCCCCATACAGATCGAAACGTCGGAAAAAATCATAAACTAGTGTTTTCGATTCCCCCAAAAGGCTGAAGCCAACATTCTGAAGCAAAATCATCCCAGTCGTATCCCAACCAAGGAAAGATCATGAGTACATGTTCGACGAGAAAGGCACTATCGCCACTAGGTGGATTAATCTGGGTTTTTTTCTCTGTGTTTTGTCCTTTTGTGTTATGTTCCTGGCCATCCGGTAGATGAGAATCCGTGACAAGCCCATGCCAACACCAGAGGCGACGCCAAAAGCCATTATACCTCCCGGATGTGCTACTGCAAACCCTGAAACCTTATTCTGACCATGCCTTACCTTAAAAAAATATGTGACCCGCTAACCTCGAGCAGCCACGAGTACCCTGGCCTCTTTCCAGTACTAACCATGACATAAGAAAGCAATAACGTTGTATGTAATTGAATACAAAAAATGAATCTCGGCTCCGTAAAGCGTTGCACGCGATTGAGCCATAAATAAACGAACTAGATAAAAAAAAGTACATAGGGTCAAACAAGGAAAGAACTCAAGGAACAACATCTGTTTGATACTAATGAAAATTTGATCGAGTCAATCAAGATGTTTGAGCATTGATTTCTTTTTGTACACATATTTGGCCCAGTGTACTGGAATCTTTACCGATGCAAATGTTTTTGTTTACGGCTGGCTCGCTGTCCGCCCACCAACAACCAAGGTTGGTTCTCTAATGTCGCTTGTAGCTTTCCCTATTTCACGATGAGGTAGGAATAGGAGATGTTGCGAAAAGGCTAACAACCACTCAATAGGGTCTATTTTATTCATTATGACAACTATAAGCTGGCCCGTACGATTACACAATTAATGATCCGTTTTTCCAATATTTGTATTACGAAAAGATCATGGACCGATCTACGAAGAACCCACTGCACAGTCCTTCTCCAACAAACATTCTGTCTAGCTACCTGTCTGGTTTTTGTCACCAGCGTTGGAATGGAATGAAAGAAAGCACATATACAGTTGAAGCCACCGATGTTGACGTTCTCGTTCATCGTCAATGAAGTGCATAACGTATGTTATAGATAGATAGCTGACTGAATGCGTATATCAATCACAGAGATGGTCGACCCGTGAAGCCAAAGTCAAAGACCGTTTTGTCACAGAGCATGTGGGCAGATACCACCGGTAGTGACGACACGTTGTATAACTGGCTGTTATCGTGATTGTGGAAGTAATTCGATAAGCTCTATGGCAAAAAAACCGGCGGATACTCGTGCAGGATGTTGTACGACTATGCTTTGGGAGGGTTAATTGTGAACAGTTGTTTGCTTGTAAGATGTCGGTTGTACAATTAAACAGTTGTAAATCAGTCAACTAACTGGATGGCGTGGGGCTTAACTCAATTTGCAGAAAAGAAGTATGTAAGTGTAAGTCATAGTTTACAGATTTTTGGCAAATTTTGTAAAAATGCTAGTGACTAGTAGGCACATACAAACTGAAATATGTATGTGATTTGGAATTCAGCAAAACATTTGCTTTCGTGTTACGATTTCTGTTGTGCAGTAGCTTCTAAAGTGACGCCCGATATAGTAAGTTTTCCAAGACAGGAAATGAACTAGACACATACTCTGAATTTTGGTTGCTCTGTGAGTTCTGCTGATGTCAACTTTCAAAAAAAAAACTAATATAGACGTTCCTGGAGGACACATTACACGTATCTCAACGTGGACACCATATGACAACTTCACACCAAGGCCACAAAAAGCAAAAGTTCATGTTTCTCTAGACACCGTGCACCCATTCCATCCCATTCCTGCCAGCAGCGGTTCCCGAAATGTTCTCCACTCCAAGCACGCCGTAGAATCACAGAGAACAGACATCCAGGCTAGAACAAATTTCATTCGGAAGGTTGTGTAAGGATTTGAAACTTTACTTGAGTAAGGTTGCAAACCAATACACGATGACAACACTAACGCCACCAAACACCATATTGCCACAGTCAGTGGTGAATTGAAACATTTCAAGTGGTGAAATAAATTAGTATGGGAAATTAACCGATTGCAGCGCCACGCTATTGCCACTTGTGTTGCCGATTTCAAATGGCCGTTAAATTCCTTACACAGTTTCGGAACTGGACTTGGACGTCTGTTCTCTGTGGTAGAATCACTCCATAGTGATGTTTATCTCATGATTGTTATTGCTGCAGGCTTATGCCGCCTTCCTATCTTTCGTTGTGGTTCTGTTTCTGTCCTGTTCTCCATCCTGTCCTAAGTAGTCTGATGGCATTAAAGTAATAATAAAATATTAACTTACTTTCAAATTTTCCCCTCCGGTTCGTAGCTTTGCAGAAAAAAAGCGTGAAAAAAAACCAACAGATCCTTCAGCATTGGGTTGTCTCTCCGTTGTAAAAAGAGGAAAACCGTGACAATGTCGTCAGTCAGTGTGGTGGTCGGTCGGTCGTTCGTTCGGTCTATCCCTTATGCACGTGATGACATCTGATTCGAAGTATTTGGCAAGACGGGAAGCGCAAAAAGTGAAAAGGACGAGACAGTAGCTGACAATCATAGCGAAGGATATCAGAAGCGTTAAAATTTAATAAGTGTCTTCCGCTCTAGTCAGGATCCGCTCGTGGATTGCATAAAGATGGTTGAAATGTTGATTTTGCTGGAATATTTTGTGAGTTATAGAGTGTTTTTAAACCACAACCATCTTTTCAAGATTGCAAGATCCAAATTTTCAAGATTATTCAATTAACCATTGATTTAATTAGTAATTTTTCCGACAATTTCTCCCAGCTCTGGATTTTACAAGTTTCTACCTCCCATTCCAAAGGGCTTAGAGCTAAATTCTTCACTCTGGCTTATGGACAAACGTCTTGAAATCCCGCTTGAACAGTTCATCAGAACTTCAGATGCACAAATCTCAAGATGCAAGCTTCAAACAACAGTACATTTTATTATTCTGTTCTTGCTCACTTGTAATAAGCTTAAAATAAGAAGATCAGGTGCGCTGGTTTTGTTTACGAAGAGATTTGTGCGTTCAAAATCGTGAGTAGGTGTCAAAGTCGGCCATTGTGGCGGCCATTTTGGGATTCTAACAAGTCTGTCCTTAAGCGTTAAACCGGGTTTAACTATATGGGTAAGCCTGGCTTACTGGTTAAGCCGAGGTGAAGAAATCGACCCTTATTGTGATAAGCGCACGGCTATTCAGCAAGATCATGCTGAATAAATTCTTCTCGGATATAACCAATGTCCGCACATACCGCAGTGCGAATATAGATTCGGATCACTACCTAATCGCTGTATGCATGCGTTCAAAACTTTCGACAGTTATTACCCCACGTCGAAGTAGAACGGCGCGGCTCAACATCGAGCAGCTGCGTAACGTAGAAATGACTCAAGACTACGCGCAGCAGTTAGCAGTGGCCCTACCAACGAAAGAGCAGCTTGGCGTAACTATACTTGTAAATGGTTGGAGGGGCATCCGATCCGCCATAGGGGAACGTCCATAAATTACGTCACGCTTTGAGGGGGGAGGGGGGGTTCAGCAAAGTGTGACGACCCATTCAAAAACTTCAGAGGTCCCATACAAAAAGTGTGACATAGGGGGGAGGGGGGGGGGGGGTGGGTTGAAAATGGTCGATTTTTGCGTGACGTAATTTATGGTAGTAACTCGGCTGCAGCACTATGCTTTGCGACTCCGAATCACAGAAACGACTGGTACGAAGACGAGTTTGAACAATTGAAAAACGAGAAGAATGCAGCGTGGACGAGAATGTTGCAATACCGTAAGAGGGCGAATGAAGCACGTTATAGACAGGCGCGGAACAGGCAGAACTCAGTCTTCCGGAGAAAGAAGCGCCAGCAGGAAGAACGAGATCGATTGGAAAAGCTGTACCGCACTAAGGACTCACAGATGTTCTACGAGAATCTGAACCGCTCGTTCAAAGGCTTTGTACCACAAGCCGATATGTGCCGAGACAATCTCGGGAATCTTCTCACGAGCGAGTGTGAGGTTGTCGAGAGGTGGCGGCAGCATTACGTTGTGCACCTCAATGGTGACGTTGCAATCACCGAAAGTGGCGTGGTTACTAATTTAGGAGAACAAAAAAACTTCCAGCCTTTGACTTCCAAGAGAAGGAGGTGGAGGTCGGCCGGTTGAAAACAAAAAAGCCACTAGAGCAGATCAACCACCAAGCGAACTCCAAAAATAAGGTGGAGATACACTATACGATTGAGAGCACTATAATGCATTGGATTATTACCAAGATTTGGGAAGTAAAGGTATAACCGGAGGTGTGGATGGAAAGTATCTTGGGTTCCAGCTACAAAAAGGGTAACAAGTTGGATTACGGGACCTACCCAGTCAACACACGATCGTATATGATGTTGAATAGGATGCAAAAGTGGAGGCGATATACGCACACTTTACACGCGGTTAAATGGGAGCATGTACGCATATGGCCTCCACTTTAGCATCCTATTCAACATCATATAAGACTTTGTGTTGGCTGGGTACCGCACGATCACATTATTGTTCACTTCCTACAAGATACTCTCTCATGTTTTATGCCGCCGTCTATCACCGATTGCAAGAGATTTCGTGGAGCAATATCAGGCTGCATTCATGGATGAACGCGCTACTACGGTCTAGATGTACGAACTTACTCACATATCATCTGTTCGTCGATTTTCAATTGGCGTATAATACAATCGATCGAGATCAACTATGTTGTAGCTCGCATGTTTAAGACAATGGCGGAAACATACATACATCCAACCAGAGGTTGAAACCAGGAGAGCCGGATTAGTCATTAATGTGCGGAAGACAAAGCACATGATGGCAAAGGGCTCTTCGAAAAGAAGTTCAGAGATGAATTGTATAGCAGGAAATCGAGCTTACTTGGCACTCCGCAGAACTCTACGATCGAACAAAGTTTGCCGTCGCACGAAACTAACCATCTATAAAACGATGGTTAGACCGGTAGTCCTCTATGGGCACGAAGCATGGACATTGCGTGCAGTGGGCCAACGTGCCCTTGGAGTTTCCGAACGGATACCGTGTACCATCTATGGCGGAGTGCAGATAGCGGGATACGTTGACACGAGGATAAGAATGGTACAAGATAATGTGGTACGCAGCGAAAAAGATACATCTATCAAGTGGAGGACGATCTGCGGCCTCTACGCAGAGTGCGTCACTGGAGACGCAGCACAGTCATGACCGAATCGGAAGGAGACAACTCCTACGCGCAGCAGAGAACACTCAGGGCTTAGTCTAACCGGCAAAGGTATTGATTGATTTGTCTTTATTTAACAGGCTTTCAGCCCTTGGCTGGTTCGTCTCTCGGCAAAGGTATAAATGAATGCTTTATTTTTATGAAAGCCTGAAAAGTTGAAATTACCACAACTAACGGGTGGCCACTAAATAACGGGAATGCTTTTAGCAGCTGATTAAAAACAATAGAAGCGTCCATAGAGTAAACATTTTTTAGACAAAACCATCGTCTATCTATCCACAAAGTCAGCGTATTTTTTATTTTGTGTCAACTTATTCTGTTCTGCAGAAAACGACATTGAAACAGGAAGCACTACCAAAACGCCTTGGACGGCTCTACTGATTGCTCAAAACAACCGTAAAAAAAGTTAATAGTAAACCATTATAAAACTAGAACCCTCCCGGTTTTGAATGAATTCCACATTTCGGCATCCCAAGAAACAGATCCTGAAGGAAATAGAGGAAAACTAGCAAAACCAATAAGCATGATATCATTTCACATAATACAACCTTCTTTTGTGACATGGGCTGGATAAATCAATAGAATGCCTTGTTAAATAACAAATATTTACATCAAATCACATTTACACATTGAACAACATGTAAATGGTTCGTACAAAACGCTAATAAGACCGGTGGTCCTCTACGGACACGAGACATGGACCATGCTCGAGGGGGACTTGCAAGCACTCGGAGCTTTCGAGCGACGCGTGCTAAGGACGATCTTCGGCGTTATGCAGGAGAACGGTGTGTGGCGGAGAAGGATGAACCACGAGCTCGCTACACTTTACGGCGAACCCAGCATCCAGAAGGTGGCCAAAGCCGGAAGGATACGGTGGGCAGGGCATGTTGCAAGAATGCCGGACAACAACCCTGCTAAGCTGGTATTTGCAACTGATCCGGTTGGCACAAGAAGGCGTGGAGCGCAGAGAGCACGATGGGTGGAACAGGTGGAGCGTGACCTGGCGAGCATTGGGCGCGACCGAGGATAGAGAGCAGCAGCCACAAAGTATTGTGGCGTACTACTGTTGATTATGTCTTGTCTTAATGATGTTGAACAAATAAATGTATGTATGTAAGGACGTGCTGACATGGGGACTTCACCTGCCTCGACCTTGCCGAGGACCACTTTCGAACCACGGGCTCGGATCCAACCCAGTAGATTACGTCTTCAAGCGTAATTTCGTCAATCTCCACTCCCGCCGGGAACTCTAACCTCAACACCTCGTCGAATATGACATTCCATAGAGACTTTGCTATCCCCGCAAGTTCTTCATCTTACGGGTGATCCTCTCCACATCACCAGCCCCAGCTCCCGGCTGTCCTACGAAAGCAGGCCATAGACTAGGATCATGGCGCGGAAATAACCCCTCGATGATCCCCTTCAACATGTCTGGAGATTGCTCTATAGGAGCCATCAAACCTCATTGGCTATCACGGATTTGCATTGGCACTCTGACAGAGACTTGAGGATCTCTTTTGTTTGCCTTATCTCGGTCTTCAGTGTGGCTTTTGCAGCGGCGAACACTACCCGTCGTTCGTTTCGCTTTCCCTCAGATCGTGCTCGCTGCATCCGCTGTCTAGCCCGTAGGCAGGCGCGGTGCAGGTCCGCAATCTCTTGAGTCCACCAGTAAGCCGGTGGTCTCCATTTGCTTTCACACTTTGGAAGTGGATACCCGCGCTTCTTCAGTAGGTCAGGGAGAATGCGGGTGCTCCTGATAAAGTTATGATATATTTAGTTCCACGTAAGATAGACCAATCGCCTTTTTGTCATCCTTTATTAGGAGCTGGTACCATTGATTGATTTCTGTTCATATTGCTTTCTTAGGCCTCAAGTACATAGGGTCAAACAAGGAAAGAACGCAAGGAACAACATCTGTTTGATACTAATGAAAATTTGATCGAGTCAATCAAAATGAGCAATGGTTTCTTTTCGGACAAATATTGGGCCCAGTGTACTGGAATCTTTACCGATGCAAATGTTTCTATTTACGGCTGGCTCGCAGTCCGGCCAACCAACAACCATGGTTGGTTCTCTAAGGTGGCTTGTACCTTTCCCTATTTCACGATGAGGTAGGAATAGAAGATGTTGCGAAAAGGCTAACAACCACTCAATAGGGTCTATTTTATTCATTATGACAACTGTAAGCTGGCCCGTACGATTACACAATTATTGATCCGTTTTTTTTCCAATATTTGTATTACGAAAAGATCATGGACCAATCTACGAAGAACCCACTGCACAGTCCTTCTCCAACAAACATTCTGTCTAAAGATACTATAAGCAAAGATACGAAGTGTGATGATTGTTGTTGTCGATGATGATCATCCAATCATGACGATGATGCCGACGAGCAATGCTTTAAAGCACGTTTGACAGGTCTCCTGCTCGATTGGAATGACATTGACAGAAAATTTGGAATTCCAATTGGAACATTTCGTGTCTTTGCATATAGTGTCTTTAATTCTGTCTAGCTACCTGTCTGGTTTTTGTCACCAGCGTTGAAATGGAATGAAAGAAAGCGCATAGGGTAAACAGGTATAATATGCCCCCCCTAAGCAGAAATGGCAATATATTTGAAACTGGCGCCTTATTCCATCTATTGTTCACTGCAAATCGTTGTTACTGAAGTTATTGAAGTGTTGCATGCGAACTTTGCCTTTGAAGAGGTGGCTATGGAAGCTTTGAAACGTTTTTCGAAAACGTTCCAAAATTTGCCTTTTCAAAACAAACGGGGCAATACGCCCCATCAATAGAAAAACGTCCAACCCCGTGATAAAACTGTCCTAGGTGATAATTCCACCACATGCTTATCCTAGGAGGGTCTTTCAACAAGTGTTTAACTGCATAAAAGTTGCAAAGTAACACAAGTGAACAGAACTAGCTCTGTTTATAATGAAGTCAGCTTACAAGAGGTAAAATATTACGCCAGAAGCCTCGATTTCAGACTTTTTGATATTTTCATTGCTTTTCTGTACCAATCCGCTAACGGACCAGCTGAATGGCAATTATTCTTCAATATTTGAGATTTCCAATCGATCACGCATGCAAAAAGCGCTTCAATCGCTAGAAAATGAAGGGGGGCGTTTTGCCCCGGTGGGGCGCATTATACCCTTTTACCCTATACAGTTGAAGCCACCGATGTTGACGTTCTCGTTCATCGTCAATGAAGTGCAGAACGTATGTTATAGATAGATAACTGACTGAATGCGTATATCAATCACAGAGATGGTCGACCCATGAAGCCAAAGTCAAAGACCGTTTTGTCACAGAGCATGTGGGCAGATACCACCGGTAGTGACGACACGTTGTATAACTGGCTGTTATCGTGATTGTGGAAGTAATTCGATAAGCTCTATGGCAAAAAAAAACCGGCAGAAACTCGTGCAGGATGTTGTACAACTATGCTTTCGGGTGGGGTAATTGTGACCAGTTGTTTGCTTGTAAGATGTCGGTTGTACAATTAAACAGTTGAAACCCAGCCAACTGACTATTGGATGGCCAGAGGTTTTGCTAACAAAATTTACAGAAGAAAAGTATGTAAGTCATAGTTTACAGATTTTAAACAAATGTTGTAAAAAAGATAGTGACTAATAGACACATACAAACTAAAATATGTATGTGAATTGGCTTTCAACAAAACATATTGTTTCGTGTTACCTATTCTGTTGTGTAGTAACTTCTAAAGTGACGCCCGAAATAGTAAGTTTTCAAAGACAAGAAATGGACTGAACTCATACCCTGAATTTCGACTGCTCTGCGAGTACTGCTGATTCAACTATTTCTGTCAACGTTAAGAAAAAAAACTAATATAGACGTTCCTGGAGGACACATTACACGTATCCCGACGTGGACACCATATGACAACTTCACACCAAGGCCACAAAAAGCAAAAGTTCATGTTTCTCTAGACACCGTGCACCCATTCCATCCCATTCCTGCCAGCAGCGGTTCTCGAAATGTTCTCCACTCCAAGCACGCCGTAGAATCACTCCATAGTGATGTTTATCTCATGATTGTTATTGCTGCAGGCTTATGCCGTCTTCCTTTCTTTCGTTGTGGTTCTGTTTCTGTCCTGTTCTCCATCCCGTCCAAAGTAGTCTGATGGCATTAAAGTAATAATAAAATATTAACTTACTTTCAAATTTTCCCCTCCGGTTCGTAGCTTTGCAGAAAAAAAGCGTGGAAAAAACCAATAGATCCTTCAGCATTGGGTTGTCTTTCCGTTGTAAAAAGAGGAAAACCGTGACAATGTTGTCAGTCAGTGTGGTGGTCGGTCGGTCGTTGGTTCAGTCTATCCCTTATGCACGTGATGACATCTGATTCGTAGTATTTGGCAAGACGGGAAGCGCAAAAAGTGAAAAGGACGAGACAGTAGCTGACAATCATAGCGAAGGATATCAGGAGCGTTAAAATTTAATAAGTGTCTTCCGCTCTAGTCAGGATCCGCTCGTGGATTGCACAAAGATGGTTGAAATGTTGATTTTGCTGGAATATTTTGTGAGTTATGGAGTGTTTTTAAACCACAACCATCTTTTCAAGATTACAAGATCCAAATTTTCAAGATTATTCAATTAACCATTGATTTAATTAGTAATTTTTCCGACAATTTCTCTCAGCTCTGAGTTTTACAAGTTTCTACCTCCCATTCCAAAGGGCTTAGGGCTAAATTCTTCACTCTGGCTTAAGCGTTAAACCAGGTTTAACTATATGGGTAAGCCTGGCTTACTGGTTAAGCCGAGGTGAAGAAATCGACCCTTATTGTGATAAGCGCACGGCTATTCAGCAAGATCATGCGAAATAAATTCTTCTCGGATATAACCAATGTCCGCACATACCGCAGTGCGAATATAGATTCGGATCACTAAGTCGAACGCCGCGCGGCTCAACATCGAGCAGCTGCGTAACGTAAAAATGACTCAAGACTACGCGCAGCAGTTAGCAGTGGCCCTATCAACGAAAAAGCAGCTTGGCGCAACTATACTTGTAAATGGTTGGAGGGGCATCCGATCCGCCATAGGTAGTAACTCGGCTGCAGCACTAGGCTTTGCGACTCCGAATCACAGAAACGACTGGTACGAAGACGAATGTGAACAATTGAAAAACGAGAAGAATGCAGCGTGGACGAGGATGTTGCAACACCGTAAGAGGGCGAATGAAGCACGTTATAGACAGGTGCGGAACAGGCAGAACTCAGTCTTCCGGAGGAAGAAGCGCCAGCAGGAAGAACGAGATCGATTGGAAAAGCTGTATCGCACTAAGGACTCACAGATGTTCTACGAGAAGCTGAACCGCTCGTGCAAAGGCTTTGTACCACAAGCCGGTATGTGCCGAGACAATCTCGGGAATCTTCTCACGAGCGAGTGTGAGGTTGTCGAGAGGTGGCGGCAGCATTACGATGAGCACCTCAATGGCGACGTTGCAATCACCGAAGGTGGCGTGAGAACTAATTTAGGAGAACAAAAAAACTTCCAGCCTTTGACTTCCAAGAGAAGGAGGAGGAGGAGGTCGGCCGGTTGAAAACAACAAAGCAACTAGAGCAGATCAACTACCAAGCGAACTCCAAAAATAAGATGAAGATACACTATACGATTGAGAGCACTACACTGCATTGGATTATTACCAAGATTTGGGAAGTAAAGGTATTACCGGAGATGTGGATGGAAAGTACCTTGGGTTCCAGCTACAAAAGGGGTAACAAGTTGGATTACGGGACCTACCGCACGATCACATTATTGGTCACTTCCTACAAGATACTCTCTCAAATTTTATGCAGCCGTCTATCACCGATTGCAAGAGATTTCGTGGAGCAATATCAGGCTGCATTCATGGATGAACGCGCTACTACGGTCCAGATGTACGAACTTACTCACACATCATCTATTCGTCGATTTTCAATGGGCGTATAATACAATCGATCGAGATCAACTATGGCAGATTATGCACGAATTTGGATTCCCGGATAAACTGATGCGTAGTTCGAGTATCAGGGACACTCTCGTCGAGTCCCTTAATAAATATCTCACAGAGGGTTGCAGTAAGGCGATGGTATTTGTCCTGTTCGTTTAACATGGCTTTAAAGGTTAAAATAAGGATAGCAGAGATAATCACGAGTTGTACGAATTTCACGAAGTTCGTTCAGTTGCTAGATGTTTTCGAAGATATTGTTGTAGCTCGCATGCTTAAGACAATAGCGGAAACATACATACATCCAACCAGAGGTTGAAACCAGTAGAACCGGATTAGTCATTAATGTGCGGAAGACAAAGCACATGATGGCAAAGGGCTCTTCGAAAAGAAGTTCAGAGATGAATTGTATAGCAGGAAATCGAACTAACTTGACACTCCGCAGAACTCTACGATCGAACAAAGTTTGCCGTCGCACGAAACTAACCATCTATAAAACGATGGTTAGACCGGTAGTCCTCTATGGGCACGAAGCATGGACATTGCGTGCAGTGGGCCAACGTGCCCTTGGAGTTTCCGAACGGACACCGTGTACCATCTATAGCGGAGTGCAGATAGCGGGATACGTTGACACGAGGATAAGAATGGTACAAGATTATGTGGTACGCAGCGAAAAAGATACATCTATCAAGTGGAGGACGATCTGCGGCCTCTACGCCGAGTGCGTCACTGGAGACGCAGCACAGTCATGACCGAATCGGAAGGAGACAACTCCTACGCGCAGCAGAGAACACTCAGGGCTTAGTCTGACCAGCAAAGGTATTGATTGGTTTGTCTTTATTTAAGAGACTTTCAGACCTTGGCTGGTTCGTCTCTCGGCAAAGGTATAAATGAATGCTTTATTTTTATGAAAGCCTGAAAAGTTGAAAATACCACAACTAACGGGTGGCCACTAAATAACGGGAATGCTTTTAGCAGCTGATTAAAAACAATAGAAGCGTCCATAGAGTAAACATTTTTTAGACAAAACCATCGTCTATCTATCCACAAAGTCAGCGTATTTTTTATTTTGTGTCAACTTATTCTGTTCTGCAGAAAACGACATTGAAACAGGAAGCACTACCAAAACGCCTTGGACGGCTCTACTGATTGCTCAAAACAACCGTAAAAAAAGTTAATAGTAAACCATTATAAAACTAGAACCCGCCCGGTTTTGAATGAGTTCCACATTTCGGCATCCCAAGAAACAGATCCTGAAGGAAATAGAGGAAAACTAGCAAAACCAATAAGCATGATATCATTTCACATAATACAACCTTCTATTGTGACATGGGCTGGATAAATCAATAGAATGCCTTGTTAAATAACAAATATTTACATCAAATCACATTTACACATTGAACAACATGTAAATGGTTCGTTATAAAAAAATAGCACAAAAAAAGTTCAACAATGAACCGCAGTGCACAAATTACATCGACACGTTTTGGTGATACAGAAAAATAACATTTTTTGGAAATTTCTATAAATGTCATTTACGGGAAAAGGCTACAACCAAAGCAAAAAAAAAAAACAAGTCAGTATCCCCATTTTTTCTTATTACTGTTTGAGTGTGTAGATGCTAAAGGTAGCTGAGAAACCATTTATTTTGACCAACGATTTCACAGACGCAGAAAATGCGTGAAAGTAAACTCTGAAAAGTCGTACAAAGCAGTTGCTCCAACATCACTGCAAAAAAATACTGTACAAATTACTACGTTCAACTTTCTTAAATTTTATATTTTCCATGGACGTACATTGTTAAACCTTTATGATAGTTAAATTCAGATTGCCATTTTTAAAGATCATATATTTTTAAGAGCACTTTCAAAGCATTCCCGTTATTTAGTGACCACCCGTTATTGCTTTGAAAGAAGCTAGTCCTCCGCGGTCTGTGCGGATCGCAAGAGGTATTCCTGAATGGAACCCTGATCTATTCAAGTTCAAAATATCTTTGGATAAACCATTATTTTCTATAGTTACGAATCTGTAGCTTCCGCCCGAGAATTATAGCTATATCATCGACTTAGTGGGCCCTAAACAGCGCTGCTTACTTCGAATCTTCAGGAGCAAATGGGGGTTTGTCTTATTTTTCTCCAAAGGGATTTGAGTATTCCAAACATGTTTTTAACTCTTGTAGTTTTCTATTGGGTATTTTCATGACGTGAAATTACTCCATAGTTTTACCCCGACAGGGTGCGTGCGTTGTATAAAGAAGGAATGAGTTCCTGGTTACCTCGTTCTTTCTAAAATGATTGAAACGCATTGTTGATTATCACATCTGTGATGTTCGTCTGGTTGACATGCCTATTCATGTGAACTCACATGCCTCCCAATTTGGGATGTCCACAGTGACTCTTTAACACAAAGTTGTATACGTTTTCAAGAAAGTACTCGCTCAAACGTAGTTTTTGCTTGAATATTGAGGATGCTTTTGATGACGTGCCTTTCAATATCAAATTGAAAGCCGCATGACGTCACAAGCTACCTCCAATGAGCTATAGGCTCTCTTTACGCTTATGCGTTTTACAGTGTCTTTTTCAGGGCACTGATTAAACTCGTTGTGGTATGGGCTATGGGCTCTCCTTACGCTTATGCGATCATTCTCTCTTCTAGGGTACCCCTTCCTATTTCATCACTTTTCCCTTTACTAATTCTTATCCCTTGTCCCATTCTTCCTCAGATAAATGATAAAATAGGCTCATATGTATGGCGATGGCACAAATGTCCCAAATTAGGGTAACGTGCCTCTGGAGCCGGCCTTCTGATACCTGATGCCCCTCAATTGAACTTAATATTACTGAACTTTTAATGAACTATCAGCTAATATTTCGTAGGACGGATTTGCAAGATAAATTTATGCCAGTATTGCGCGATGAAAACTGCACTTAGCCATCGGGGGTGCATCATTTTTCATCATCACTCCCGAAACGGCACCCGGTCCCGACGATGACGGCGACGATATCCCTTCTGGCATCGCTGTCATCTGCATATGTATGCTGGGTTGCCTCATGCGACGTATAGACTGGTTCGTTTGATAATGGAAGGGTGTCTGCCATACGGATGCCTACTACTACTGATGATAGTGAGGTAATTGAAAAATGTCAACGGTTTGCGAAAGACTGGGGAAACTGTTTGGAGGTTTCTATACAACGCCAGTCAAAAGTCATTCAGGGCTACAGGCGACAAAAAGTCGATTAGTAGGACGAAGACAAGGATCCGTGTTGATTAAAGTTATGGTGATTCCTGGTTTAGCACTTGGGATAATTGGAAGGTCCTCTAGTGCATATGTCAAGATGGGTGTTTTAGTAATATTAAATTGATAGTAAAAGTTTGTACTTGGTTTTAGGGATACAACGTCGAATGCATAAACGTCGAATGTCGGTGAAATTTTTGAAAAGAAATGAAATAAAAAGTATACATCTGATTCAGCATTGATTTTATTTTGGTCAAATATTTTCCCCTGTGTACTAGCATCTTATGTTATCGTCAAGCGATAAGACATGTGGTCGTTCTCTAGACGTATCAAGAGATAAGCTTTCTGTAACAGTGTTTGTGATCTGTCATAAGAGGAAGCGTCTGTAGGGGAGACTGAGGAGACTTGATCCCTGGGGAGACTTGTTCCCCCCATATTTGCTCGGAATCAAAAACATTTTTCTTCTAGCATATTTTTTCCAAAACTACTCCTGGACAAACGACTATGTTTTGGCTATAAGTAATTTCGATTGTACATTGCATTATTTTTTGACGACTGATGGTTTGTTTTCAGTCCTGCAGAAATCTTTTAGGCGATTCCGAAAAATCTCAATAACTTTGTGAAAATTGAACCAAATCGTGTCAAAATTTCACAGCAAATAGTTTAAATAAAATACTTTCAAACTTATTTATCCAAATAAGGTTGCTATATGAAAATTTTAATTAATTCAGCTTAGTATACACAACAGTGACATGGGGAGACTTGATCCCTCGAGGATTACACACACATTATACATGTGAAAAATAAAATTCTATTTGGAAGCCTCTATTTACTTGGAATTCTAGTCTATTCAACGATAAAATGTGTCAGATAATTATAACTTTGGTACAAACCAAGAAAAGGGGGATCAAGTCTCCCCATTTTGAAAATACGGCATATCCTTTAAAATATAAGGAAATCTTACAATTTCAAACACTCCATATTCATCGAAAATACAAGAAAACTCGAAAAGAAAATGAATAGGAAGACTCTGGGATTATTTTCCCTTTAAATAAACCATGTGCTCAAAGGGGGATCAAGTGTCACCCATTTTTGAAAAATGCATCATAAGACATGCCTTCATAAAAACACAGTTTTGAAAACTTTAACAATAATTTAAAGGCCTTCTGTTGTGTATTTACTTGCAATAGATGTTTACCTGCCATTTTGTACGGAAATCGGTTATAGTTTTGTGTTTTTCTTAAAGTTTCAGATAAATTAAGAAAAAGGGATCAAGTCTCCCCAGTCTCCCCTACGCTGTCAGTAGTAGATAGTGCTACGAAAGTGTCCCCCACTGAGAATACTCTCAACGTTAGCGTAGTTGGCATTCTTGCTATTATTATTCTTTGCTGGAGCCTAACAGGACATTCTAGCTTCAATTAGAATAAAAGGCAAACGACATAAATTGAATCTCGCAACAAAATGGCAATCACCCAGGGTGGCGATCTTCCATGACAGCCGGCAACACCAGGAATGGAGTCAAGGGTACGCGATTGAATGTGACGTTTTTTTTTTTGTTTTATTGCTCTTTAACCCTCCTAAGATGTTAGGAATTTTGCACTACGATGGCGTAGTGACCGTTCAGCGTGCCTGTATGGGACATATTGACCCCAACATTTTACTAGGTTTAATATTGATTATGAAACTTCGTTCTACTTACCTAAAACGGGATATCAAGTAATAGCCTGAAAATAAAGAAAATGTTGTTAGTTAAGAAATAGTTCTCCACCTGCGATAAGGCGTTTAAACATGCAATTTCGGTACCTCCAGTTTCGTCTATTTATGATAAATAAATCGGTAAAGCAATATCGAAGGTCGTCAGTGCATTCTACTGAAGCGACCATAAAAACAGATTCATTCATAATTCGCCCCCATCACGAAACCGTTCATCTAAACAACCGACCGTAAAATTATCGTGCTCTTTCGATCGTTGGCGGGGATCAAAAGGATATTCGACCGCAAACGGTTCGTGCCAACAATTATTTAATTTGGTGCAACCCAGCACGCTATAAATCCACTATCGGCGAATTTCCTCCGTCTGGATCAAATAAGCGTGCGCCGTTCGTTTGATAGAGTTCAATCCACCATAACCCCAACCTCAACGACCCCAACGGTGATGGTGAGATTGTGCGGGTATGCCCGGAGTGAGATTGTGATAATTGAATGCGTTTATAAACATAAACATATAACACAAATCAAGCAGCGAGCGTATGATACAACGTAGCGATGCACTGAAAAAGAATAATCCTTCAAGATTGACTAAACATTGTCGTCAATTGTTACATACCCGCATTTGCTGTCAGCACGTGATTTTGTGATAATTGAAAATAAACTATGTAGTAGATCTACCTAACCTACAGGAGATAGCCAAAATAATCGGGACAGGCAAAATTTTCACTTTTCAAAAACTGTTCAATAAGCTGTAACACTATTTCATTTATTTAGCGTTACGTTACAATTATTATAAAACTGAATGAATTCCTCGCTACAACACTCGGTTCATGGCCTCAGATGTGCCAGATTGTTCAGGTTCTTCCATCTTGCACGCTACCCTGCAGATCTTCTTGTAGCATCCGGATCACTTACGAACAATAGCTTTGCAGGGTCATTGTCTGGTATTCCCACAACATCCCGAGCAGAGGCGAATAGCAAATTAATAACTACCAAATTACATAACCTGTTTTTATATCTTGTTTTGTTATTATTGAATTATCAAGGCATAGCTTTTCCATAAAAACAATTGTTGGACAATCTCATTTTATTATAATCAAGCTTCGAATGAGTTTAATAAGTTTCGTACCTTTTAATTCCGCCCTATGTTGCTTATCCTTTGACAGATACGCGTATTTCGACTACCACATCCACTGACACTGAGGAAGATTACAAGCAGTATTCTAAATACGCGTATCTGTCAAAAGATAAGCAACATAGGGCGGAATTAAAAGGTACGACACGGTGTGTTTATAGAGCAACTTTAAAACAAAAAAATAAGTAAGTCTGAAATTTTGCCCAGTGATACTTTGGGCCATTCCCTTCAATTTGCTGGGTCGGTTGAAAACATCCATCGGGGGGTCTAGAACAAAAAATTTTTTTGAAGGTTTTTCATGCAAAAACTGTTAAAAGCGCATATTGTAAATTATTGCATCTCCTACAAATAGTCACAACTTTTTTGTCTTTGAAGATAGAACCATACAATTTTTAGGCGTTTAGAAGTAGTATGCGTAGATGACTGTGTGAAAATTTCATTGACATATGTTGAATGGTTTTCAAGTAATAGCAAAACTATCAAACGCATTCTAAAATACTAAGCTTAGTAGCAAACGATCAACAAAATATCTACATTTTTTGTACAATAATACATGAAACATATTTTATTCTAAACACCTTGAGTCATTATGATGGAAGTACTGTGAAAACTTGTTTTTTAAATGATGAACAGATACATAGTCAAATACATGAAAGGAAAACACACATTATGTAGCTTTTTACTAAAGTATTAATTATTTATTTCAAGAACGAGGTTTTGCGTATACATGTTCACAAGTACAAGTAGTATGCCTCTATTACGGATCCTATAATAAACACAATTATCATGATTGCTGAGCATGTCGGCCTTCCCTAAAGAAAATATTTGAATGTTGTTTGGTAAGCCAAGAAAAGCACTCGAGGATTGGGAAACGTCTCTGTTTCGAAGAAAAAGTAAAGAAACTAAATTATTTTGGAAATAATGTTTACAAGCTCAAAATTAAATAATATTTCACCTTAGTCAATGAATAAAAACAAGTTAACTCCGTTAATGACCTCATAATAACATTGAAGTTGTGGGTATGAGTCCACATTAAACCAAGACAGGACACAATAACGAGAACTGGATTCAAAACAGAATTCAGTTGGGCAATATTCGATCAAGGGCAACTTTACGGTACTAAACATAGTTTCCGGATTATTCCACGATATTTGACATAGCTGTTGGACCTAAACTTAGGTTTGTCTTTAAATTTCATAGCAATATGATGCTTATTACTTATGCCACCATTTATTAACAAATAACTGATAATAAGTTCTGAAAGAAGAGTTAAAAGAACGGAGTACTTATTGAAAATGTTTCTACATTAGGCATGAAAATTAGGCTGTTCAGCATAAAGCCAAGGAAAAACAATTTGATAACAATGGTTTAAATAGTCTTATCGATTTGCATATGATGTCTCAAAAATATTTTCTGTGGTTTCCTCCAAGCATGAGGAAGAGTGATTGATCATTGTTAGGGCGTCGTTGACTAGTAGAATATTTTCAACATAAATCTATATCTTTCGAAAAAAAACAAACAGTTTTTTTGTAATCCAAATTATTGCGCCACGCTCTCCTAAAGCCTTTCGCTTGCAATCTGATACTTAGATAAGACCTAAATCATTTAAAAAAATGAAAAAAATGAACATGTATACGCAAAACCGCGTTCTTGAGATAAATAATTAATACTTTAGTCAAAAGCTACATAATGGCAATGTGTGTGTTTTCCTTTCAAGTATTTGACTATGGAATTGTTCATTATTTGAAAAACAAGTTTTCACAGTACATACCGCCATCATAATGACTCAAGGTCCTTAGAATTAAAAAATTTTCATTTATTATTATATAAAAAATATAGATATTTTGTTGGACTTTTGCTACTAAGCTTAGTGTTTTAGAATGCGTTTGATAGTTTTGCTATTATTTAAAAACCATTCAACATATTTTAATGAAATTTTCACACAGTCATCTATGCATACTACTTCGAAACGCCTGAAAATTTTATGGTTCTATCCTCAAAGACAAAAAGATTGTGAATATTTGTAGGAGATGCAATAATTTACAATATGCGCTTTTAACTGTTTTTGCATGAAAAACCTTCAAAAAAATTTTTTGTTCTAGACCCCCCGATAGATGTTTTCAACCGACCCAGCAAATTGAAGGGAATGGCCCAAAGTATCACTGGGCAAAATTTCAGACTTACTTATTTTTTTATTATAAAGTTGTTCTAAACAACACACCGTGACGAAACTGATTACACTCATTCGAAGAGGATATTCTGCTTAAAGGGATCGAAAAGTCGGTACAAGATAATAGTCAAGCTATTTATATACATTCATTAAGTTACATTTAAATAATATGTTTTGTTGGAGTTCAAGTTTTGTTATGTTTATACTATTGATGAACTTATCAACAGTAGCATAACAGTAACAAATTTTGAAATCAAAGCAACAATTCAACAATTATGACCTATCCCTTTGTTTTATTCCATTTTTGTATTCAATTAAGAAGACAATTTCTGAACACATCCTCTGAAGAATACCTCAAATAGTATTTGGAAACACACATGAAAATTCTGGAGGAACCCTTCGATAAATCCCTGGAGAGGTCTTAAAAGAACTCCTGGCGCAATTTTCTTAGAGATTCCAAAAGTAATTCTTCTGAGAAATTAGTGGAGTTCTTAGAACAATCTTTTGAAATATTCTTGGAGATTTTTTTGAGAAAGCTCTTGGTGAAATCCTCAAAGAAATTTTCAGAGATATCTTAAGATGAACTTCAGGACAAATTATCACAGGGAATTCTGAAGAAATCCTAGAAGGAATACTATGCATAATTCTGGAGGAATTTCTAGAGAAAATCCGTGAAAGATTCCGTAGAAGAACTCTCCAAGAAATCTCTGGAAGATTTTTGGGATCTAGGGTGACGATGGGTATTATCGGCAGGTTTGTTCTCTTCGTCATGGGGGGTTTTTGTGAGCCGAATTACCTGAAATTTTGGCATGTAACTCAGCTTGGTTGGGAAGGATTTGAGGCCAATTCTGAGACCTACAGGTGTCAAAAAAACCCCCATGACGAAGAGAACAAAACTGCCGAGAATACGTAAGTTCCCCTATTTATGGAAAAGTTTATGACGAAATCTGTCGAGGAATTTCTGGTAGAGTTAAAGAACAAATTCCTGAAAAAAACACAGAGAAGTCCCTTGATAAACACAGAAGAAGTTTCTGACGTAATCCTTAGATAAATCGATGGAGGAATTTTAGGAAAATATTGCAGAAATTGATGGTGAAAGTCCTGAAGAAACCATCAGAGGAAGTTCAGGAGAAATTCCAGCAATTTTTTTTGGAGAAATCTTTGTAGAATGGAATGGAAAATATAAAAAATACTAGAGTGCAATTTTCTTGCGTTGTAGTGAACCAACTTCAAATCTCTTAGAATGACTTAAAAACTGAATTTGATATCAAATAACATTTTTTGCTCTCCGATTATTATTAATAACATATTAATATCAAAATTTGTTGTTGAAATATTTTCCGAATTCACTGTTATTAAGTTGTTATTGAAACTAACAAAACAAAATAGTTTTCCAGGAATATTTTTTTGTTATTATATTTGTTATTTTGCCGCTTATGACAGACAAGTTTCTAACATAATATGTTATGTTAATAACTTAAAAATTATCGGTTTTATTATTAAGTTATTTTGCCCAAATAACACAACTTCTTATGCTGTTGTTATTCCCTTCTACTCGGGATGCCCTGCCCATAGTATCCTTCCAGTGTTTGCGACCTTTCGTACGCTAAGTTCACCGTAGAGTACAGTGGTTTATTCTTCGCAGCTACACACCGTTCTTGCCAAAGATGATCCTAAGCATCCGACGCTCGAACACTTCGAGTGCTTGCATGTCCTCCTCGATCATAGTCCAGGTCTCGTGCCCGTAGGTAGAGAACCACTGATCTTATCAGCGTTTTGAACATGGTAAATTTGGTGCGAGAGGGATTTTTACGGTTGCCGATGCTTAGCCTGTCGTTCACGGCTCCGCCTTTGTTTTTGATGTGTACGCCATCAGTTCGATTTTTACTGCTTCACGTTCTGAACCTGAATCAGGTGGGTGTACAGTTCTGCAGCCGATCCAAATGTTCAAGCAACTACATATATCCATGCAATCCGCTCAGTAGACAAATTGGCCGGATTTTGTAAGAACCGTGTCCAGCTGTTGACCTCTTCTAGGGCGATATTGTACAGCAGGCATGAAAATCACGTTGTCGCAGTCCTCCGCGAGATTCGGACGCATTAGACAGATCGTCTGTGTGGTGGATACCGTCTTACGCCGCCTTGAAGTCGATGAATAGGTGGTGACATTATTTTTTGAAAGATTTGCCGCACGGTGAAGTTTTGGATAAAGCTGTAACATTTCCTAGAGATAAGACTGCGATATGTTGATTCGGCATAATGGCTTCCAGTCTGTTGCAATTATAAACGGTGTCTTATGCTTTCATCCGACGTTTCAGACACATTCTTTGTGCCTTCTTCTTAGGAATTAACAATATCCCGTTTTATCCTTAAGGGCCTGCAGCATAGACACCTTTGTCAACTTATGTTCCGATATTTCGCCCACTTTGTTCAAATCGATCAGGCTCGCAGAAATGATGTGCAGTCTGTTTCGCGCCTGTTTTGTGTGAAAGTTTATCAATACTTGACAGAAACGCAATCAGTGATGCCACATATACACATTTTTCTGTAATCATGCAAATTTTCTCGCAGTATTTCATACAGAATTCTGTATAAAAATATTACAGATTTTTGAAAATGATACAGATTATACAGATTTTTCAGAAACCAAGTGATCACACGTTTGTTTCATAAGCAGATGGCCATGGGTTCGTTCGTCTTATAAACTGATTCAATTAGAAAATTTCACGACAAAAACTTCCTAAACGAACGAGAATCGGAACCTTAATCTTTGCATTGAGAGTCCCTCGTCGTATCGCATAGACCAACCAGACCTAGAACCAGACACTGTTGTGAGTGACACTGAGTTGTTGGGGTTTCAGGAATTTCATTCGAGAAGAATCCCAGAGAGTCAATTATTATTATTATCTTTATTTATGAGATTTTCAGCCCTGGGCTGGTTCATCTCGGAGAGAGTCAAAAATAATATAGAAAAAATGATTTTTTGACAGTTTTAAAAGTAAACTTTAACACCAGTGGTGCATTGTGGCGGAGGGTGGGGGAGTCATTATGACCCCTAAACGTACACTACATCAGTAAGGTGAGCGTCAGCTAATGCACGAAGAAGGTTAAAAAATCGAACTGGCGAAACCTTTTTGAGAAAATGGAAATGTTCTACAAAAATGCTGCATATATGTATGTATATCTTTAATTTTGAGATTGAGCACCTTGACTTCTCGAACATTGATTTTTTTTGGTACAGCTTACTGCAAACACTTTTTTTTATGGATTTGGGATACTCCTGAAGAAATCAGACGCTTTTAATGAGTGTGGCATACTTTAACCGTAATGAGTTAATGCGTGAGGCTCATATAACCACAGTTGTGAGGGCGTGTGCATTCAACACGACCATATTAAGAATGACGGGTTTGACTCCTGGTCGGTCCAAAAACTTTTCGTAATGCAGATTTCCTTGACTTCTCTGGGCATAGAGTACCTTCGAACCTGCAACGCAATATACATATGCAAAAAGGTCATTGGTAGAGGAAACTCTTAGTTGATAACTGTGGAATTACCCATAAAACACTTGCCAGAGTAGCAAGCATTATCCCCATTGGGACGTTAAGCCAAGATAACGAAATATAACGAAATAACGAAACCAAAACGAAAAAGGTCATGATATTGCATTGTAAGTGTGCAATGTGCTTCATAACAATTTGAAGGATACCATTATGTAATCAAAATAAACACCACAGGTTATCCAATATCAACCTTGTGGTCTTGTAAACAGACCTTATTGTCATTCAAATTGTGTTTTTTTTATTGAGGAATTTCGTGGTTTTTATTATGAGTTTTTAGCTTGCAGTATCCCATTATTGATGGAATGATAATCAATTCATCGATTCCATCGAAATTGTGACTCATATTTCAATCGTTCAGTTGACACGTCAAAGCTTGCCTCCATCGTTGTTTCCCGAACAGTTTAAATCTAATTTCATCGTTCCGATTACAACAGTTTGTTTTAACTTTGTTAAACATCCGAAACATGCAATCAACTATCCACCAAAGGTCGGCGAAACAAAAACACTAAATTAATATGTTAAGCTACCGCTTAATTCGAACGGCATGTGGTGACGGTACCGGAGCTTAGCAACAATTAGTTCGGAAAGCTAGGGTGCCTCCAATTGGCAACGCCTTCCGTATTCCCTGGAGTTGACCGGCACCGATTTTGTTTGTGTGTATACACATAATTAGTTTATCGCCTCGACGATGCTCGTATGAATAATTTTCTCCGACTGGAGCCGGCAACTCGACCGGTGTGCGGCGATGGTGACGGTCAGTCTGACTGGACGTAGGGGGCTGAGATGGGAAATACAGACAGGACGCCCTCAGGTTCAGACCGAACGATATGATGAAGTTGATTTTGATGGTGGTCACCCAAGTTTGCGCTTGGCTTTGCCGCCGGTTGCCTGGGGAAAGTGATTCTTGGCTATTGTTCTGCGTTCGGGTGGCATTTGCTCCCGCCTCACTTGTTCTGGTTTGGCGTACGTCTGAGGCAACAACGAACGGTGTTCGTGCTAAGGGAAAGTTATGACCAATCATTCAAATTAATAATTGCTTGTTGTTTTGCTGACAGGAAGTGCAAAACGGTGCTATTCAATCAAGGGGTGAAATTGTTGGCAAATTGTTTCTCTAATCCCCGAAAGAGTGGGGGTGGTTTGGGGGAGAGGGGAATAATTGGATTTAGCAGAGAAATCCTTTCTTGTAAGTTTATATCGAGGGACGGGAAAATCTTTGATCTTAGAAACAACAAGAAACCAAGTTGTTTATTCGATTAGCATTCATTTGTTTGTAACACAGACAGTAAAGCCATAGCTGATCTTTCGGTTAGCATATGTACTGATTTCCTATAGTCAATCATGGACGAGAACGGCTTCTCCGAAAAGCTCATAAAACTGATCAAAGCAGCAATGGACAGTGTAAAAAAAATGCGGGGTTCCAGGTGATCCGTCTAGTTCCTTCGAATCTCGCCAGAGACTACAGCATGGAGACGGACTCTCATGCCCGCTTTTTAATATCGTTTGGAAGGTGTTTTGCGACGAGATGACCCAATAACAGGGGCAAGATTTTCACGAAATCCGGCTAGTTTGTCTGTTTTGTGGATGAAAAAGATATTATTGCTTTAAAATACACAAAAAAAAACTAAAAAAAAAAGATATTATTGCTATAACATTTGGAATGGTGGCAGTACATTTTGAGACTCAAAGTGTCGCGCCTCATTTTTTCAAGATGTGCCAAGCTTGCTTCGTCTCATGCGCTGATTGAAGTTGGGTATTTCATGACAAAACATCCTAAACGAGCAAGAATTGATACCTTAACCTTTGCATTGATAGTCCCTAGTCGAATCGTATAGATCAACCAGCCACTTGAGCTGTACGGAGCTGTTGAGGTTCTTCGTTACCAAGAAGTTGTTTTTCGCTACCAACATCACACGCAGCACAGGAGACGAGCTCCCCGGGAACTGTGTACCTGGCTCGCACCCGCAGGATTTTCGTGAGTCTCCTGTCAGCGCAGCACTCTGCGATTTTTAAGAGCTTAGGAGACAATTTGTTGGTAGGCTCGCTGTCACATTCATGGACACATGAGAAGTAGGAAACTCTGTGGTGAACGCTTCAGGAATGAAGGGCATGCTGGCAGGTAAAAACAAGAACGACAGCGCAATACCAGGCAGCAGTGTTGCGATTGATGGGGGACTCTTTCGAGGTGTTGGAGGACTTCGTCTACCTAGGATTCTTATCAATGGCAGACAACAACGTTAGCCGTGAAATACGAAGCCGACAGAAATTTGACCTGGCCGAAGGTCAAGGCGATGGCTGGCAATCGCTCAGGATGGAGATCTTTCAATTCGGCCCTTCGCACCACCGTGGGTGCTCGGGACTAAAAGTAAGTAAGTAAGTATTAATGGCTAAATTCGGAATCCCTGAATTCTAATATGTTACTCAACACAGCTAACACAATAGTTATTTATGCAACGAGTTGCAAAATGATGATTTTTACAGCACGAGTTGTACATTTATCCAACGAGGCTTGCCAAGTTGGATAAATACGACGACTGTTGTAAAAATCGAGTTTTGCAACGAGTTGCATACAACATTTTTTGCTATAAGTTTTGTTTGTTTATTTTTTCACAATTCCTTACACTTATTTTGAAAAAAAATCAATATAGTTTTTCGAAACATATGTTTCAAATAGTTTATCTAAGTTGTTCATATAGACGGGCATTCTGTATAGAATCGCAAAAGGGTGTTACAGCGCCTTCTTATAAAACTGAGGATCACATTTCATCCTACTCAAGGGCGTAGCCAGCTTTTCGGTCAAGGGGGGGGGGAGGAGGGCAAGCACCCTTGGCAAATTTGTACCTACTAGCTTTAATAGCTAAACGCAATTCGATGCTAGTAGCGGTGAAGCAGAGACGAATGACCTAAAGTCTCTCTAAACAAAAAAAACAATTCTGGAAGGTTAAGGATTTTTATTCACTTGTGCATTAGTTTGCTCTGATTTTTTTTGATGATGTCTAAAACATTCATAAGAAATTATAGTTGAACTCTTTTGGAAATTACGAGCTCTTAAATAACCTAATATTTCCTGGTTCCAGTATAAGTCCTTTAAAGTTATCTTCCAATACTACGCTGGAGGAATTCTTCCAGAAATTCTTGAAATAATAAAAAAAAACATCAGGTAATCCTGGAGAAGTCCTAGGGTTTACCCTAAAAGGATGATTGAATGATTAATGACATTTCCAAATAAACTCCTGAATGATTTTTTAAGAGAACCTGAGAGAAATTTGTGTAGAAATCATTAAAGGAATTCCAGGAGCAGTCCATAGAAGATTTCCTGCATAAAACCCTAAAGAAACACCTGGATGAATCCCTGGAGCAATTCCTACAGGAATGCCTGGTAGAAGCCCTGTAGAATCCCTGATGGAATTCCTGGAGCAATCCCTGGAAGAATTTCTAAAAGTCTAGCTGGAGGATTTCCTTTATAAATTATGGGAGGAATACCTAGAGAAATATCTGAAGACATCTCATGAGAAAATTCTAGAAGAAATCCTAGATGAATTTCTGTAGGATTCTTTGGAGAATATTCTGGAGAATTTCCTGGAGGAATTTTGAGAGCAATCACTAGAAAAAATTCAGAAGAAATCTCTTGACGAAATTTCAGAAGGAATACTTGGAGGAATTCTTGGAGAAATCCCTGAAGGAATTGCTGGAGGTATCCCTGAAGCAATTCCTAGGGAAGTCTTTAGAGAGAATCCTGGAGAATCTTCTGAACAAATTCCTTGCTGTAATTCATGGAAGAATTCTTGGAAGAATTTTTGAATTAGACCCAACACGAATTCCTGGAAAAATTGTTTGGATGAATTCTTGAAACAATCCTTTGGAAAATTCCTGGAGAAATCTCCAGAGGAATTGTGAAAGGAATTGCTGGAGAAATATCTGAAAAAAAAAAATCCCTAGGGAAATTCCAGGAGAAATTCCTGCAAGAACCCTTGAAGGAATTTCGGGAGGATTTCCTGGAAGAATCTCTGGGAATATACCTGGAGGAATGTCTGGAGGAATCCCTGAAAAATTCCTGAAAGTATTCCAGGAGAATTTCCTGGAAGTATCTCTGAAGAAATTCCTACAGGATTTCCTGAAGAAATTCTTGAAGAAATTGCCGACATAGTTTCTGGAAGATGTCCAGGAGCAATTTCTGGAAAAGTTTCTGGAAGAATTCCTGAAAAAAATTCTGTGGTATTTTCTGGAGGAATTCATGTAAATGTTCCTGGAGAAATCCCTTTATAAAATCCTGAAGAAATGCCTGGAGCCTAGAGGTATTCCTGTGAACATTGCGGAGGAACCTCTAGAAGAATACTTGAAAGAATTACTGAATGAACTTCTAAATGAATCTCCAGAGGAATTCTGTTTATTTTCTGTCATTTTTCTGAAAAAATCCCTTGAGAAGTTCCTGCGGGAATTTCTAGTGGAATGCTTTGAGAAATCCTCGAAGGAATCCTTGGGGGTATCCTTGAAGAAATTCCTGGATCAAATTCTGGAGTAATTCCTGTGGAAATAGCTGGAGGGAGAAATTATGAAATTCCTGGAGGAATTGCTGGAGAAATTCTTGAAATAATTACTGGATACATTTCTAGAGAAATCTCTAGAGGAAATAGTAGATTTCTATTATTTTTCTATTTCTGAAAAAATCTCTTTAGAAAATCTTAAAAGGAATGTGTGGCGGAATTTCTGGAGGAATTCCTGGAGAAATCCTCGAAGGAATTTCTGAAGGAGTCCCTGGAGGAATCTCTAGAGGAATGAATACCTGGAGGAATTCCTGAAAAATTGCTGAATGTATTCCTTGAGAATTCCCTGGAAGAATTCCTTAAAGCATTCGCTGGAAGAATCCTTAGAGAGAAAATCGCTGGAGAAATTCGAGAACAAATTGCTGGAGGAAACCTTGAAGCAACTCGTGAAGGAATCTCAGGTAAAATTCCTGGAGAAATGCCTGAAGGAATCCCTGAAAAATTCCTGAAAGTATTCCTGGAAAATTCGGACGCATTAGACAGATCGTCTGTGTGGTGGATACCGTCTTACGCCGCCTTGAAGTCGATGAATAGGTGGTGACATTATTTTTTGAAAGATTTGCCGCACGGTGAAGTTTTGGATAAAGCTGTAACATTTCCTAGAGATAAGACTGCGATATGTTGATTCGGCATAATGGCTTCCAGTCTGTTGCAATTATAAACGGTGTCTTATGCTTTCATCCGACGTTTCAGACACATTCTTTGTGCCTTCTTCTTAGGAATTAACAATATCCCGTTTTATCCTTAAGGGCCTGCAGCATAGACACCTTTGTCAACTTATGTTCCGATATTTCGCCCACTTTGTTCAAATCGATCAGGCTCGCAGAAATGATGTGCAGTCTGTTTCGCGCCTGTTTTGTGTGAAAGTTTATCAATACTTGACAGAAACGCAATCAGTGATGCCACATATACACATTTTTCTGTAATCATGCAAATTTTCTCGCAGTATTTCATACAGAATTCTGTATAAAAATATTACAGATTTTTGAAAATGATACAGATTATACAGATTTTTCAGAAACCAAGTGATCACACGTTTGTTTCATAAGCAGATGGCCATGGGTTCGTTCGTCTTATAAACTGATTCAATTAGAAAATTTCACGACAAAAACTTCCTAAACGAACGAGAATCGGAACCTTAATCTTTGCATTGAGAGTCCCTCGTCGTATCGCATAGACCAACCAGACCTAGAACCAGACACTGTTGTGAGTGACACTGAGTTGTTGGGGTTTCAGGAATTTCATTCGAGAAGAATCCCAGAGAGTCAATTATTATTATTATCTTTATTTATGAGATTTTCAGCCCTGGGCTGGTTCATCTCGGAGAGAGTCAAAAATAATATAGAAAAAATGATTTTTTGACAGTTTTAAAAGTAAACTTTAACACCAGTGGTGCATTGTGGCGGAGGGTGGGGGAGTCATTATGACCCCTAAACGTACACTACATCAGTAAGGTGAGCGTCAGCTAATGCACGAAGAAGGTTAAAAAATCGAACTGGCGAAACCTTTTTGAGAAAATGGAAATGTTCTACAAAAATGCTGCATATATGTATGTATATCTTTAATTTTGAGATTGAGCACCTTGACTTCTCGAACATTGATTTTTTTTGGTACAGCTTACTGCAAACACTTTTTTTTATGGATTTGGGATACTCCTGAAGAAATCAGACGCTTTTAATGAGTGTGGCATACTTTAACCGTAATGAGTTAATGCGTGAGGCTCATATAACCACAGTTGTGAGGGCGTGTGCATTCAACACGACCATATTAAGAATGACGGGTTTGACTCCTGGTCGGTCCAAAAACTTTTCGTAATGCAGATTTCCTTGACTTCTCTGGGCATAGAGTACCTTCGAACCTGCAACGCAATATACATATGCAAAAAGGTCATTGGTAGAGGAAACTCTTAGTTGATAACTGTGGAATTACCCATAAAACACTTGCCAGAGTAGCAAGCATTATCCCCATTGGGACGTTAAGCCAAGATAACGAAATATAACGAAATAACGAAACCAAAACGAAAAAGGTCATGATATTGCATTGTAAGTGTGCAATGTGCTTCATAACAATTTGAAGGATACCATTATGTAATCAAAATAAACACCACAGGTTATCCAATATCAACCTTGTGGTCTTGTAAACAGACCTTATTGTCATTCAAATTGTGTTTTTTTTATTGAGGAATTTCGTGGTTTTTATTATGAGTTTTTAGCTTGCAGTATCCCATTATTGATGGAATGATAATCAATTCATCGATTCCATCGAAATTGTGACTCATATTTCAATCGTTCAGTTGACACGTCAAAGCTTGCCTCCATCGTTGTTTCCCGAACAGTTTAAATCTAATTTCATCGTTCCGATTACAACAGTTTGTTTTAACTTTGTTAAACATCCGAAACATGCAATCAACTATCCACCAAAGGTCGGCGAAACAAAAACACTAAATTAATATGTTAAGCTACCGCTTAATTCGAACGGCATGTGGTGACGGTACCGGAGCTTAGCAACAATTAGTTCGGAAAGCTAGGGTGCCTCCAATTGGCAACGCCTTCCGTATTCCCTGGAGTTGACCGGCACCGATTTTGTTTGTGTGTATACACATAATTAGTTTATCGCCTCGACGATGCTCGTATGAATAATTTTCTCCGACTGGAGCCGGCAACTCGACCGGTGTGCGGCGATGGTGACGGTCAGTCTGACTGGACGTAGGGGGCTGAGATGGGAAATACAGACAGGACGCCCTCAGGTTCAGACCGAACGATATGATGAAGTTGATTTTGATGGTGGTCACCCAAGTTTGCGCTTGGCTTTGCCGCCGGTTGCCTGGGGAAAGTGATTCTTGGCTATTGTTCTGCGTTCGGGTGGCATTTGCTCCCGCCTCACTTGTTCTGGTTTGGCGTACGTCTGAGGCAACAACGAACGGTGTTCGTGCTAAGGGAAAGTTATGACCAATCATTCAAATTAATAATTGCTTGTTGTTTTGCTGACAGGAAGTGCAAAACGGTGCTATTCAATCAAGGGGTGAAATTGTTGGCAAATTGTTTCTCTAATCCCCGAAAGAGTGGGGGTGGTTTGGGGGAGAGGGGAATAATTGGATTTAGCAGAGAAATCCTTTCTTGTAAGTTTATATCGAGGGACGGGAAAATCTTTGATCTTAGAAACAACAAGAAACCAAGTTGTTTATTCGATTAGCATTCATTTGTTTGTAACACAGACAGTAAAGCCATAGCTGATCTTTCGGTTAGCATATGTACTGATTTCCTATAGTCAATCATGGACGAGAACGGCTTCTCCGAAAAGCTCATAAAACTGATCAAAGCAGCAATGGACAGTGTAAAAAAAATGCGGGGTTCCAGGTGATCCGTCTAGTTCCTTCGAATCTCGCCAGAGACTACAGCATGGAGACGGACTCTCATGCCCGCTTTTTAATATCGTTTGGAAGGTGTTTTGCGACGAGATGACCCAATAACAGGGGCAAGATTTTCACGAAATCCGGCTAGTTTGTCTGTTTTGTGGATGAAAAAGATATTATTGCTTTAAAATACACAAAAAAAAAACTAAAAAAAAAAGATATTATTGCTATAACATTTGGAATGGTGGCAGTACATTTTGAGACTCAAAGTGTCGCGCCTCATTTTTTCAAGATGTGC
The DNA here is from genome assembly GCF_035046485.1 of Aedes albopictus. Classification (NCBI taxonomy): domain Eukaryota; kingdom Metazoa; phylum Arthropoda; class Insecta; order Diptera; family Culicidae; genus Aedes; species Aedes albopictus. Next base: position 157,773,251 of record NC_085136.1, read on the forward strand.
CAAGCTTGCTTCGTCTCATGCGCTGATTGAAGTTGGGTATTTCATGACAAAACATCCTAAACGAGCAAGAATTGATACCTTAACCTTTGCATTGATAGTCCCTAGTCGAATCGTATAGATCAACCAGCCACTTGAGCTGTACGGAGCTGTTGAGGTTCTTCGTTACCAAGAAGTTGTTTTTCGCTACCAACATCACACGCAGCACAGGAGACGAGCTCCCCGGGAACTGTGTACCTGGCTCGCACCCGCAGGATTTTCGTGAGTCTCCTGTCAGCGCAGCACTCTGCGATTTTTAAGAGCTTAGGAGACAATTTGTTGGTAGGCTCGCTGTCACATTCATGGACACATGAGAAGTAGGAAACTCTGTGGTGAACGCTTCAGGAATGAAGGGCATGCTGGCAGGTAAAAACAAGAACGACAGCGCAATACCAGGCAGCAGTGTTGCGATTGATGGGGGACTCTTTCGAGGTGTTGGAGGACTTCGTCTACCTAGGATTCTTATCAATGGCAGACAACAACGTTAGCCGTGAAATACGAAGCCGACAGAAATTTGACCTGGCCGAAGGTCAAGGCGATGGCTGGCAATCGCTCAGGATGGAGATCTTTCAATTCGGCCCTTCGCACCACCGTGGGTGCTCGGGACTAAAAGTAAGTAAGTAAGTATTAATGGCTAAATTCGGAATCCCTGAATTCTAATATGTTACTCAACACAGCTAACACAATAGTTATTTATGCAACGAGTTGCAAAATGATGATTTTTACAGCACGAGTTGTACATTTATCCAACGAGGCTTGCCAAGTTGGATAAATACGACGACTGTTGTAAAAATCGAGTTTTGCAACGAGTTGCATACAACATTTTTTGCTATAAGTTTTGTTTGTTTATTTTTTCACAATTCCTTACACTTATTTTGAAAAAAAATCAATATAGTTTTTCGAAACATATGTTTCAAATAGTTTATCTAAGTTGTTCATATAGACGGGCATTCTGTATAGAATCGCAAAAGGGTGTTACAGCGCCTTCTTATAAAACTGAGGATCACATTTCATCCTACTCAAGGGCGTAGCCAGCTTTTCGGTCAAGGGGGGGGGGAGGAGGGCAAGCACCCTTGGCAAATTTGTACCTACTAGCTTTAATAGCTAAACGCAATTCGATGCTAGTAGCGGTGAAGCAGAGACGAATGACCTAAAGTCTCTCTAAACAAAAAAAACAATTCTGGAAGGTTAAGGATTTTTATTCACTTGTGCATTAGTTTGCTCTGATTTTTTTTGATGATGTCTAAAACATTCATAAGAAATTATAGTTGAACTCTTTTGGAAATTACGAGCTCTTAAATAACCTAATATTTCCTGGTTCCAGTATAAGTCCTTTAAAGTTATCTTCCAATACTACGCTGGAGGAATTCTTCCAGAAATTCTTGAAATAATAAAAAAAAACATCAGGTAATCCTGGAGAAGTCCTAGGGTTTACCCTAAAAGGATGATTGAATGATTAATGACATTTCCAAATAAACTCCTGAATGATTTTTTAAGAGAACCTGAGAGAAATTTGTGTAGAAATCATTAAAGGAATTCCAGGAGCAGTCCATAGAAGATTTCCTGCATAAAACCCTAAAGAAACACCTGGATGAATCCCTGGAGCAATTCCTACAGGAATGCCTGGTAGAAGCCCTGTAGAATCCCTGATGGAATTCCTGGAGCAATCCCTGGAAGAATTTCTAAAAGTCTAGCTGGAGGATTTCCTTTATAAATTATGGGAGGAATACCTAGAGAAATATCTGAAGACATCTCATGAGAAAATTCTAGAAGAAATCCTAGATGAATTTCTGTAGGATTCTTTGGAGAATATTCTGGAGAATTTCCTGGAGGAATTTTGAGAGCAATCACTAGAAAAAATTCAGAAGAAATCTCTTGACGAAATTTCAGAAGGAATACTTGGAGGAATTCTTGGAGAAATCCCTGAAGGAATTGCTGGAGGTATCCCTGAAGCAATTCCTAGGGAAGTCTTTAGAGAGAATCCTGGAGAATCTTCTGAACAAATTCCTTGCTGTAATTCATGGAAGAATTCTTGGAAGAATTTTTGAATTAGACCCAACACGAATTCCTGGAAAAATTGTTTGGATGAATTCTTGAAACAATCCTTTGGAAAATTCCTGGAGAAATCTCCAGAGGAATTGTGAAAGGAATTGCTGGAGAAATATCTGAAAAAAAAAAATCCCTAGGGAAATTCCAGGAGAAATTCCTGCAAGAACCCTTGAAGGAATTTCGGGAGGATTTCCTGGAAGAATCTCTGGGAATATACCTGGAGGAATGTCTGGAGGAATCCCTGAAAAATTCCTGAAAGTATTCCAGGAGAATTTCCTGGAAGTATCTCTGAAGAAATTCCTACAGGATTTCCTGAAGAAATTCTTGAAGAAATTGCCGACATAGTTTCTGGAAGATGTCCAGGAGCAATTTCTGGAAAAGTTTCTGGAAGAATTCCTGAAAAAAATTCTGTGGTATTTTCTGGAGGAATTCATGTAAATGTTCCTGGAGAAATCCCTTTATAAAATCCTGAAGAAATGCCTGGAGCCTAGAGGTATTCCTGTGAACATTGCGGAGGAACCTCTAGAAGAATACTTGAAAGAATTACTGAATGAACTTCTAAATGAATCTCCAGAGGAATTCTGTTTATTTTCTGTCATTTTTCTGAAAAAATCCCTTGAGAAGTTCCTGCGGGAATTTCTAGTGGAATGCTTTGAGAAATCCTCGAAGGAATCCTTGGGGGTATCCTTGAAGAAATTCCTGGATCAAATTCTGGAGTAATTCCTGTGGAAATAGCTGGAGGGAGAAATTATGAAATTCCTGGAGGAATTGCTGGAGAAATTCTTGAAATAATTACTGGATACATTTCTAGAGAAATCTCTAGAGGAAATAGTAGATTTCTATTATTTTTCTATTTCTGAAAAAATCTCTTTAGAAAATCTTAAAAGGAATGTGTGGCGGAATTTCTGGAGGAATTCCTGGAGAAATCCTCGAAGGAATTTCTGAAGGAGTCCCTGGAGGAATCTCTAGAGGAATGAATACCTGGAGGAATTCCTGAAAAATTGCTGAATGTATTCCTTGAGAATTCCCTGGAAGAATTCCTTAAAGCATTCGCTGGAAGAATCCTTAGAGAGAAAATCGCTGGAGAAATTCGAGAACAAATTGCTGGAGGAAACCTTGAAGCAACTCGTGAAGGAATCTCAGGTAAAATTCCTGGAGAAATGCCTGAAGGAATCCCTGAAAAATTCCTGAAAGTATTCCTGGAAAATTTCCTGCAAGAATCCATAAATTATGAAAAAATCCCTGAAAGATTTTCTGCAAAAATTCCTGGAGAAATTTCTGACATAATTTCTGAAGGATGTCCAGGAGCAATTCCTGGACAAATTTCTAGAGAAATTGCTGAAGGAATTTTGGGAATTGCTGAAGGAATCCTTGGATCAATGCTTGCCACAATTACTGAATAAATTTCTGGGAGAATCTCTAGGAAAACTTTGTGAAAAACTTCTGAAGAATCTCCTGAGAAATTCCTGGAGGAATTTCTAGAGAAATTTCTGGTGGGATTTCTGGAGAAATCTTCTAAGAAATTTCTGAAGGGATCCCTAGAGGAATCCTTGAAGAAATCCCTGAAGAAGTTTTTTGAAAATTTTTTAGCGGAATCCCTAGAGGAATCCCTGCAGCAGTTCTTGGAGGAAAACCTGGAAGAATTCTTGGAGGATTTCCTCAAAAAAATCTAGAAGGAATTCCTAGAGATAATACTGGAAGAACTTTTGAAGAGTTTTCTGGAGAAATTCCTGGATGAATTGCTGACATAATTTATGATGGAGTTTTTTGATTAATTACAGGTGAAATCCAGGAGAAATGCCTGAAGAAATTCCTGGAGGAATTCCTCGACGAGACCCTGGAGAAATTCCTGGATGAAATCCTGAAGGAGTGCCTACGTGAATTTCTGGAGGTATCCCAGGAAAATCTTCTCCTGAAGCAATCCGAGGAGAAACTCCTGAAGAAGTCCTGAAGCAGTTCCTGGAGGAATCTCTGCAAGAATCTAAGGAGGAATCCCTGGAAGAATGCCTGGAAAATTTCCTGGAAGAAATCCTGGTGGAGTTTTTGGAGGATTCCCTGAAGTAATTCCTGAAGAAATCTTTGGAGGAATTCCCGTAGGAGTCTCTGAAAAAAATCCCTTGAAGATTTCCTGGATAAATTTCTGTAGGAATTTCTAGTGGAATTCTTGGTAGAATTCTGGAAGCAATTACTTGAGTAATCTCTGGAGGAAGTCCTGAAGGAATACATTGGGGAAACTCTGGAGGATTTCTTTGAGGAATCTCTGAAACAATTATTGTAGGAATTCTTGGAGGGATCCCTGGAAGATATACTAGAGGAATACCTGTAGGAATTACTAAAGGAATCTCCAGAGGAACTCCTGGAGAACTTACTAGAGGAATTTCTGACGGAATTTCTAGAAGAATCTTTAGATGAACTCCTAGAGGAATTTTCGGAGAAATCCCTGGAAGAAGTACTGAATTAATTCCTAAAGGAGTTCCTTAAAGAATACAAGGAGGAATTGCTGGATTAAATTCTGAAGGAATTCCTGAAAGAATTCGAAGAGGAACTCCTGAAAGAATTCTAAAAAGTGTTCCTGGAGGAATCCTTGATGCAATTTTTAAAATAATCCGTAGAGCAGGGGTTCTCAAACTTTTCAACTTGCGACCCACTTTCGCGACCCACCAGAACGTATTTTCATAAAATACGTTATTTTGGGAAATGTTGACGGGCTTTTTAATAAATACATTTTATCACTTTTAAAGAATTTGATAAACTTACGTTACGAAGTTTCCAAACTTAAAAATATTTTTATTAATTTTAGTGCTCTTTTCGTTTTTTTGGAAAAAGTCTATGAAAGGTTAAGGTACCCAAGTGTTTAGTTTCGGTAAACTTTTAGTCTAAAGAGTTTGAGATAAGTTTCTAATCAAGTCTGACTCCAAGCAATACTACAGGTTGTAGGTATTCTCTCACATATTCTAGAAATAAACAAAAAAAAACACATATCATACAAATTCTTTGATAATATAATAGCAATTTTGTACTTCTGCAGAATTTTAAAATCTACTTTAACACGAGAGTTTGGGTTGAAAATGCAACAAATGTTTACAGCGTGCGGATGAACATCAAGTAGAGTTTTTAGAATTATAGTACTGCTGAATCCTCTTGAAAATTTTAGTCATATCCTCCGTACTTAGGTACTTATTTTATTTATAAATTTATTGAAAACACTTTTCAGTTGTTCTGATTTCCGTAAAAGTTCAGATTATCGATATTCAGCAGAATTTCATCGAAGTTAAGCTTTACTTAAGTTCGGTAAAGGTAAAGTATGTTGTCAAATTTTTTTTTACTGATTTTTGATTTTTTTTTTAGATATTTTAATTGCTGAACTGCTAACTGGCAATGCAAACTGCAAGCAACAATAAAAATCCCTTTGATTGAAAACTCATAATTTTAGAATCGATTCCAGAACGCAGATAGTAGAGAAATAACTCTGTCAATCCTCCAATGAAGTATTTGTACATTATAAAATGTCTAGCTGACGTAAGATATTTAAGACATTTATTACAATATCACCCAAACATTCGCGACCCACCAAAATTCTGTCCGTGACCCACCAGTGGGTCGCGACCCATAGTTATAGAAACGCTGCCCTAGAGTTGTTCCTGGAAGAAACACAGAAGAAATTCCCGGGTGAAACACTGGAGGAATTCTTGAACGAAAACCTGGAGGAATTCCTAAACAAATCCCATGACGAATCTCGGAAGCAACCCCATGAGGAATTCTTTTGGAAATCCCTAGCTAGCGCTCTCAACAAATTTCTGGGAGAGTTTCTGTAGGAAAAAAAAATATGAAGGAATTCATTTTTGGACGAATTATTGTTGGAATCTTTGTATGGACTTTGTATAAGAATGTATTGTACAATTTTTATAGGAACTCCTGGATTTATTTTTTAGTCAATCTCCGGTAAAATTTTCTGTAAGGGTTTCTGGGACTGAAGGAGCACTTGCAAACATACCTGAAAGAATTTCTGTTGACATTCCTTTGGGAATCCCTGGAGAAATTCCTGGAGGAACCCTCGAAAAAAAAAAAACACTGGAACAATTGTTGGCGGAACCTCTATAGACATCTAAGGAGATATTCCCGGAGGAATGTCTGGTGAACCCCATAGAGGAATTCTTGAAAAACTCTCTGGAGCAATCCATTATGGAATCACTGAAGGAATCTATGGACAAATTCCAGGAGGAATTCGTCGATGCATCCTTGCAGAAGTATCTGCGAAAATGTCTGAAGAAATCATGGGAGGAATTCTTGAAGGATTTCTTGTAACAAAGTCCGAAACAATCGCTATCGGAACTTTGCAAGATGCCCATGGGAAAATACACGAAGGAGAAACTCCTGGAGAAGTCCCTTGTGGAATTTTTGAAAGAATCCCTGAAGAAGTTCTTGAATAAATGCAAAAAAAAGGATTTCTTAAGTTGTCCTTGAAAGGATTCGTAAAGAAATCTCAGATATTTTGCTTTTAAAATGACGTTTGTTTGAATTAAATACTGGAGAAAATTCGTGTAGAATCAGCACATAACCGCACTCTATAGCAACATATGGTTTTACAAGGTCCTTCTTTTTCCCTACCGCAACCGGATCTGGCATATCTGGAAAATTTGGCATACTATTTTTGTATTCCATAAATAAACATCACAAAATTTAACCATTCAACCAAGCATGTTATTTGATAAAACTCTATTTTAAGATTGAAGTGGTTCACTTGAAGAAATATTTGGCGATATTCTCTGTAGTTCTCGAGTAAAAAATGTTTGATAATTGAGGATAAAATCCTGCCCCCCTCTGACTACGCCCATGACCTACTTAAGCAATCTATTATCACTGACAAATAGATCAAACTTTTTTTTCATATGCATTGCATGGAAGGCATGTTGTATTTGGTTATCTAGTTTGATAGTTTTTGTGAGTTAGGTACATACCAATGATTTCAAAAGTATAAACATCACATTTCACGCGAGCCCTTCGCTAACGTAGAATGCAGATCAGATCTTTAAACTAAATAAAAATGGAGGTGTGTAGAAAATGTAGAGACTTCAATCGGTATTAGACGACAAACCAACTCCTGCTGAACGGAAGCAAACACGGTAAAGGTAGCTAATATATAGTGGAACACTCACAAGCTTGGCACGGTATGATATTCCAACGATGAATCCCGCAACCAGATGAACCGGAAAATGCGGAGTAATTTTCTCAGAAGCAGCACACTGACACCAATATCCAGCAGTATTGTTTCTCCGACCGCAAAACGCCTGGATTGAGCAAAAATCACAACACCATTTAAATACTCGTTTCTGATTCGTGAAATCGAATTCCGCGCGTTTGATCTGCTTGATTATGTACTTTGCACTTTCACGTGCCCCCTTCGCCGCACTCCGGAACGTGAGAAACAGCACGAACAGTAAAATGATTTATCACTCTTCACTTGTGAAACAGCGCAAAAAAGCACACATACACTTGACACACAAGCAAACAAACCAATAAAATGCCACTCCGCTGTACTCAATCAATCAGCAGTAGATTAACACATTAATTGAGAGCAATTAAAATTTGGTTGCACATCTCATGTTGATTGTCGCCTGTCGAGTGCACCGAGGTGGGCCTACCAACCTTAGCCAGGGCTTCACACGGGGGGTCCACAAATGTATCACTTTCACTTCGATCTCCAATCACCGAGTAGGCTGATCTGATGAAGCCTGCTGCTGCTGCAGCAGTTCTCTCTGGAGCTGCACCAAAAGTACCTCATTTGAGAGTTAAGCCAACATCCGCGTATATTCCGTTATGGTTTTGCACATCCGACCGACGGTACAGCTGATGAAGTACTGCAAATGATTGCAAATTCCAAACATTTTGCACTCCTAATCCTTCGCGCGATATGTGTGCCATCCGCGAACTGTGACCGAACGTGACCGGCGGGTTCACTGAGTTCCCAACCGAACACCGCATTCGGAATTGCATTCCGGGGAGAGGTTCATCGCCTGTTTCGTAGACTCCCAAATGAATGTCCCCCATGCAGGACAGGAAACTCTCCTCCAGAAAGGCGAATGTGCGCATGATCAGCCCATTTCATTCTGCAAGCACGAGGAAACGAACAAAAAATAAACTGATAATAGCGGAAAAAGTTGGAAAGAGTGGAGAAATTTGTAAGGCGGAATATCTTAGCCAGCAATGTGTTGGTCTGACGTTGGAAGCTGAAGAGTGTAAAGCCGGTGTTTTTTGTTGTTGGATCATCTCGCGAAGAATACGTCGCATAGTTGGAGTGGTTGGTTTCTGCCGAAAAGTTGGACAAAGTTGAAATTCGATTGTGGAACAACGGTGCATTTTTTTTTGGGTGAAAACCAAGCATGTTACCTTGATGTTATATTTGCTCAACTACAGTTTCCTCATTTACGCTTTCACCTAAAACTAGCTGCTAAAGGTTTAATCATCTTTGCTATTTGGAAAGCCGAAATGAAGGGCTCTTCATAAATATTGAATGTGCACAGAGGCGTTTTTCGTTTTGGTTAATGACAAATACTGCTGCCCTCCATTCTCCTGTTTATTTTTTTTTTTTGCGTTACATATCATCAGGACGCATCAGGATGTGAAGTACTAGATTGAAAGTAGTGACCCAAGCAACACACATGCTATATAAGAGTTACGACAGCGCAAGTTTTGGTTGTATAGAAGTTAATTCGACGTTATTTCAACATTGTGTTAGAATTACGTAAAATAAACTTCTATACAACCAAAACTTGCGCTGCCCTGACTGTTATATAACATGTGTGTTGCTTGGGGAGCTGGATATTTGTATGGTGAGGTGATCGATTCTCGTTTTTTGCAATGAAATGGTTCAAACAGTGTAGGTATTATGGGCTGCAAAACGGTGAGCCGATAAGGAGAGCGTCCAACATAGCTCTGGTCATCACAAGTTCCTACCTCATGCTTCCACGGGTCAAGCGATGACAAAGACCGCCAGCTAAGAGTTGTGTGCTTAGCTGGTAGTGCAGCCTGGGCACTGTTGTCCTTCTGAATTCAGCTAGATTGACGAGGTACGACCCGAGCGTCTGTTCACCAAGGAGGTGCGGCTCAAACAGCGTCTGTTCTGGCATCCAGCGGCTGAGTAAGAAACGCTGCACCACGCCCAGCTAGATCCAAGGTGGTCATCCCAGTGTTGGTTGGGACGTTAAACAGAACTGGCACGATGGCTCTCCGGCGAGACAGGAGTGTTGGCGTAGGCCCAATAAGCCACCCGTAAAAATCCCCATTGTGAATAACATAGGAGAAAATACGACTCGATACAATCGGCAAAGACCCACGCGACGAAATAAGGACTACGATTGGAAACTTGGAACATGGAATTGCAAGTCACTAGGTTTCGCAGGATGTGACAGGATAATCTACGACGAACTACATCCCCGCAACTTTGACATCGTGGCGTTGCAGGAACTTTGTTGGACTGGACAGAAAATGTGGAAAAGCGGGCATCGAGCGGCTACCTTCTACCAAAAATGTGACACCACCAATGAACAGAGAACAGAATTTAGAGTGTTGGGCAAGATGCGACAACATGTGATCGGGTGGCAGCCGATCAACGCTAGGATATGCATGTTAAGAGTTAAGGGTCGTTCCTTCAACTACAGCATCATTAATGTCCACTGCCCACACGAGGGGGGGCTCGATGACGAGAAAGAAGCGTTCTTCGCGCAGCTAGAGCAAACATGCGATGGTTGCTCGCCGCGTGACGTGAAAATCGTTGTCGGCGACATGAACGCGCAGGTAGGAAGGGAGTAAATGTACAGACCGGTAATCGGGCGAAATAGCCTGCACGCCGTATCGAATGATAACGGCCAGCGATGCGTAAACTTTGCAGCCTCCCGTGGTATGGTAGTCCGAAGCACCTTCTTCCCCCGCAAAGATATTCACAAAGCCACCTGGAAATCACTCGACCATCAAACAGAAAACCAAATCGACCACGTTCTAATCGACAGTAAATTCTTCTCGAATATAACCAATGTCCGCACATACCGCAGTGCGAATATAGGTGCCTCGGCTACAGCGCTAGGCTTCGCGACTCCGAATCACAGAAACGACTGGTACGACGGCGAATGTGAACAGTTGAAATACGAGAAGAATGCAGCATGGGCGAGAATGCTGCAACACCGTACGAGAGCGAATAAGGCACGTTACAAACAGGCGCGGAACAGGCAGAATTCAGTCTTCCGGATGAAGAAGCGCCAGCAGGAGGAACGAGATCGCGAAGCGATGGAAGAGCTGTACCGCGCTAAGGACACACGAAAGTTCTACGAGAAGCTAAACCGCTCTCGCAGAGGCTTCGTGCCACAAGCCGACATGTGCCGAGATAATTACGGGAATATTCTCACAAGCGAGCGTGAGGTGACGGCGGCAGCATTACGATGAGCACCTCAATGGCGACGTTGCAAGTACCGAAGGTGGCGTGGTAACAGATTTAGGAGTACCGTAAAACGGGGTATCATCTCTCTAAAACAAAAGCTCTCATTTTTGAGTAACGCCCATGCCGCACAGGGACTGTGTTGGAAACACACATTTTTTAAAATTGCTCATACGCTCACATTTTTGCAAAATATCAATATTTTTCGGTATTTGAAGGTGGTTTATAAACCCAGTGAGGTTGCCATGTCGAAATTATTGCAAAATACATGCTCATGTGAGCGTACGAGCAATTTAAAAAAAATGTGTGTCTCCAACACAGTCATGTGCGGCATGGATGTTTACTAAAAATGTGCAGGCCGAACACATTTTTGAGCGAAGGCGTTTTTGCGTGATTGATCAGCGGGGTAAGATTGATCGGCTTGACCGACCTCATGAAATGTTCAAACAAGCATTTTATGTACATTGAATCAGTTTCTGCTATCGAATGGTATATCGTAATCTGCTATTATTTAGCTATTAAATGACATGTAGTTCTTGAAAATTGAAATTTCATGAACATTGACATAAATCGATTTTTCCACAGCTGTGTTTCGTAGCGCAATGAGATATATTGTCAAACATTCATGCATGACATGTATACTAGATACAATATGAGGTTCGAAATCACTGTATTACTTCAATATGATATCCTAAAGTTGGATTTAATAAACGAAACTTTTATGAAAATGCTCTTTTTCAATAAAACATACGATTTATTGAAAGTAGGCTATCAATTCCTTAAGCCAATACCTGCAGGGGATACTCAAAATAACTGGGACAGGTAAAATTTTCACTTTTCAAAAAATGTTCAACTCGCTGTAACTTTTCGAAAAAGGCATCAAATATTCTCAATTTTTTACAGTAAGTTCATCAACTAGTTGTGAATCAGTGGTGAATTTTTTGAAAAGATCGGGCTATTCTACACGAAGTTATAAAGGTTCTAGAAGAAGGTATAATTATACGACAGCCAACTTTGAGCTGTTTTATCTCCGGATTCAATTGACCGAATGCAATGAAATTTTGATCATTTATGACTTATATAATAAGCTATTAAAAACTTTTGACAAAACTTAAAATTCTTTACACGAAGGAAAATTATAATAATTAGAATATTTTTCTAATATAACACCAATTTATCCAAAACTTCATCATCGTTTCAAAAATCGAGATAGTAATTATAGTTTATTTAAATTCCCTCTAATTGACTTGAATATATTTATGTTTGAAAGGAACGCTACCAAATAGTCGGCATTAAATTGAAAAAGTAATGGGATGCACATGAAAAATAGATAAATTTACTAAAAAATCGTGGAAAAAATAAAATCGCTATAACTTTTTTTCTTGTTAAAAATTTCAAGTAAAGTCAAATGTTTTCCAGAGTTCATTACACTAGTTTACAGCATTTTTGAACTCGGTAAGCTGATGATCATTTTAGGTGTAGAATCATGCCCTGAGTTCGAAAACGCGAAAGAAAAAAATTACAGTAGAGCGGAATTTTTTTCGACTTTCCATACAAGGTTGATGATTTGAAATCGATTTTTGTTCTATTTTTAGGCAAAGTCGTTCACTTCAAACATCTCATTCTCAGTAATCAATGCTCCGATTGAGCTGAAATTTTTACTGTAACTCTCCTACATATGATATGTCAAATAAACGTCGAGAAAGAATTTTTAAGTTAGGTTTTTCTTATTGAAAAAATACATTTCTTCAAAAAAATTTGGGAATTATGCCAAAATTCAAGAAGATCGTCCCTAAAACTCGCCAATATCTTGAATTTCATCAATCTGACGCAGAACCTGTATTCAGATGATCGAATGGTATTGTATTCAGCTTTTAATTTATGGAAAAAGATTTAAAATTGGTTGAACAAAACGTAATATATTTGAATTTTAGTAAATTACATATTTTGAAAAGCTGCAAAACTCGATATTGGGCTAAAACTCAAAAACTGTTCTACTTTAAATTTTTTGAAGGTCGGTTTTGAAATCAGCACTAAATTGTGCTTCAAAAATTTTGGTCGTTGACAGAAGTTCACGACTTTCGTTTTATTTTGTAAACTTGTGTTATATAAGTCTTGAATGGTCAAAATTTCATTGCATTCGGTTCATTGAATCCGGAGATATAACAGCTCAAAGTTGGCTATCGGATAATTATACCTTTTCCTAGAATCTTTATAACTTCGTGTAGAATGGCTCGATCTTTTCTAAATTTGAACCACTGATACACAACTAGTTGATAAGCTTACAGTAAAAATTTGAGAATATTTGATGCCCTTTTCGAAAAGTTACAGCGAGTTGAACACTTTTTGAAAAGTGAACATTTTACCTGTCCCAGTTATTTTGAGTATCCCCTGTACCTTCAGGCGTTATTCGCGGTTTGCAGGATTTTAATCCTAAAATAACTCAAAAAGCACATAACTTGTAAGAATTTGGACAACATATTCGAAATTGTTAGAGTATAGCGTAGTAAGCCATGACTTTTATTCAAATAAAATTTTCACTTTCTGTTCACCAGTCACACGAACAAGTCGTTTCTTTTCTTATCTGAAGATACAATAGGTTATGGGCCTATCGTTTTTCAAGCCGAAGCTCTGAAGATTCAGGATGAATATCGGAAGTCCAGCGGGATCAAGCGGCAGTTCCGTGCAAGGAATTTCAAGCCTGCCAGGTATTGAGCGGTATCCGGACGAGAGAACTGGGCTACGTGGAAGTTTGCCGTTCAAACGTACCTCGAGCTGGAAGATCTCTGGGGAGCCGTCAAGCCGGAGCAGAATCCGGACGGAAGCTACGAAGCTGTGGACCCTGCGAAGGATCGGAAAGCAAGAGCCAAGGTAATTCTTCTCCTTGAACCGGTGAACTATGTTCACGTCAAGGAGGCGAAAACGGCGCAGGAAGTGTGGGAGAACCTGGAGAAGGCGTTCGAAGACTCCGGCCTCACCCGGCGGATCGGTCTCCTTCACAAGCTGGTGAAAACCGATCTGATGAGCTGTTCGTCGATGTCCGAGTACGTAAATCGGATAATCTCCGTCATGATTTTTTCGAACGACAATGGATGGACAGCGCAAACCAAAGCGTTCCTGAGTGGCCATTTCCGCATGAAGGATCTTGGCGCAGCGAAGAACTGCCTCGGAATCCGAATCACCCGGTCGGACGGAACCATAGCGCTTGACCAGGAGGCATACGTGGAGGCGATGCTGACAAGTGGAAGGTGGCCATGCAGGAGGAGTACGACGCCCATGTATCCAACGAAACGTGGACCTTGACGGAACTTCCTAAGGGCGGGAAGGCGATCCGTTGCAAGTGGGTATATCGCACGAAGCTGGATGCCGACGGGAACCTTGACCGACATAAGGCGCGGCCGGTCATCAAGGGATTTTCGCAGCAAGAGGGGGTAGATTATGATGAAACATACTCCCCGGTGGTTCGTCACAGTTCGCTACGATATCTGTTCGCCATGGCGGCGAAGCACAACCTGGACATCCAGCAGATGGACGCGGTATCCGCTTTTCTCCAAGGAGACCTGGCGGAGGAAATCTACATGGAGCAGGCTCCGTTATTCGTCGATCGTCGGAATCCATCCTTGGTATGCCGTCTCAACAAGGCCCTGTACGGGCTGAAGCAGTCCAGTCGAGTTTGGAACAAAAAGCTGGACCAAATGCTGAAGGAGTTTGGGCTGACTCAAGCGAAGTACGATCCATGCGTGTACTATCGCATCGAAGGAGGCAGCATGATTTTCGTGGCAGTCTACGTGGATGACGTCATGATTTTTTCGAACGACAATGGATGGACAGCGCAAACCAAAGCGTTCCTGAGTGGCCATTTCCGCATGAAGGATCTTGGCGCAGCGAAGAACTGCCTCGGAATCCGAATCACCCGGTCGGACGGAACCATAGCGCTTGACCAGGAGGCATACGTGGAGGTGATGCTGACAAAGTTCAACATGGCGAACTGCAAGCCAGCGAGGGTGCCGATGAACGACAGGCTCACGAAGGATATGTCCCCAAAGACAACTTCAGGAGACGGAGCAAATGGCCAACATTCCGTACCAGGAAGCGGTTGGAAGCCTGATGTACCTCGCTCAATGTACCCGGCCGGACATCCAGTATGCGGTCAATCAGTTGAGCCGGTACAACTCGAATCCCGGAATGCAACACTGGAGTGCCGTGAAAACGCTTTTCCGATATCTGCGAGGAACATCGGCGCTGAAGCTGATATACCGCCAGGGCGGCGACAGCGACATCAAAGGCTACAGTGACGCGGACTGGGCAGCCAACGTGGATGACCGCAAATCCACCAGCGGCTACATCTTCACGCTGCAAAGAGCAGCTATCTCGTGGTGCTGCAAGCGCCAACCGACGATTGCCTTATCAACCTGCGAAGCAGAATATATGGCACTTTCGGCTGCTGTTCAAGAAGCATCGTGGTGGCAAGGACTGACCAGACAATTCGAAGCGACTGGTCCGATCACTATAAATTGCGACAACCAGAGCACCACTGCGATTGCCAGGAACGGTGGCTACAACCCTCGGACCAAGCATATCGATATCCGTCACCATTCTATTCGGGATGCACTGGAAAGAGAGATAGTCAACATCAATAGGAAGCAATCAGTGAAGTACTAGATTGAAAGTAGTGAGCTGGATTTTTGTATGGTGAGATGATCAATTCTCCATTTCTGCAATGAAATGGCGCAAACAGCGTGGGTTATATGATTTATTGACTAATTTGATGCTGTTTGAGCAAAAGTGTGGGTACTGTGTTGTTGAAGTTGCAAGAAATAAATAATACAACAATGCAGTTACCCAAACTTTTGCTCAAACAGCATCAAATTAGTCAAGAAATCATATAACCCACGCTGTTTGCGCCATTTTATTGCAGAAATGGAGAATTGATCATCTCACCATACAAAAATTCAGCTCACTACTTTCAATCTAGTACTTCACTGATTGCTTCCTATTACATCGAATCAGACAACCAACTCGCCGATGGCCTCACGAAACCATTATTACGAATGAAACTGGAGAAGAATCGTGAAGCCATAGGAGTCCTAGCTTAAGGAGGAGTGTTAGAGTATAGCATAGTAAGCCATGACTTTTATTCAAATAAAATTTTCACTTTCTGTTCACAAGTCAAACGAACAAGTCGTTTCTTTTCTTATCTGAAGATACAATAGAAATCAGCGACCCCAAATTTAGTAAGTAAGGGTCTTTTCAACACAAACGAACATTGTTAACTTAGGTGATCAATGCTACCCCAAATCAACAACATCAAAAATTAGATTTAAAAACCTATTCAAAAATGTTTAAAATTTTTACAATACTTTTTCGAGTAGCTTAACACATAATCAGAGGGCCAGTACTAGATTTAAAAATATAAAACATGTAACGTTTGCTTTAGCAAGAGAATTATTCAAGAAAGATCGAAAATTCTGATCAATGTTACCCCGGATTACGGTATGTGCACAGAACGAAATACTTCCGGCCCCTGACCTCCAAGAGATTGAGGAGGAGGTTGGCCGGTTGAAAAACAACAAAGCCGCTGAAGCAGATCAACTACCAAGCGAGCTTCTAAAATAGGTGGAGAAGCACTGGTGAGAGCACTACACACACTGAAATAAATTTTGTTGTAATTTCTACCGAATCCATGGTAAAATTTAGAACTGTACCAACAATTTTCAACCGAATGCAAAATTCTGTTAATTGTACTGAAACATTGTCAATACTACCATGCGTGCAGTACCGTTGACTGAAAATATTCTTGGTTCTACTATTTGGGCATTGTAATTTAGACCATGCCGACTTGAATGTTGTGCGTCTCAGATAAACATGGTCGAAATTACAATGCCCATATATTAGAACCAAGAATATTTTCAGTCAACGGTAGGGCCCATATAGCCGAGGCGGTAAACGCACGGATATTCAGCTTGACCTTGCTGAGGGTGACGGGTTCGATTCCCGGTCGGTCCAGAATCTTTTCGTAAAGGAAATTTCCTTGACTTCCTTGGGCATAGAGTATCTTCGTGCCTGCCACACGATATACGCATGCAAAATGGTCATTGGCAGAGGAAGCTCTCAGTTAATAACTGTGGAAGTGCTCATAGAACACTAAGCTGAGGAGCAGGCTTTGTCCCAATGAGGACGTTCGCCAAGAAGAGAGAGAGAGAACAGAATTTTGCATTCGGTTGAAAATTGTTGGTACAGTTCTTAATTTTACCATGAATTCGGTGGAAACTACAACAAAATTTATTTCAGTGCAGGGTAATTACCAAGATTTGGGAGGAGGAAGTATTACCGGAAGAATGGATGGAAGGTATCGTGTGCGAGAGCTACCGCGCGATCACACTACTGAGCGCTGCCTACAAGATACTCTCTCAAATTTTATGCCGCCGCCTATCACGGATTTCAAGAGAGTTCGTGGGGCAATATCAGGCTGGATTTATGGGTGAACGCGCTACAACGGACCAGATGTTCGCCATCCGCCAGATATTGAAGAAATGCCGCGAATACAACGTGCCCACGCATTACTTGTTCATCGATTTCAAATTGGCGTATGATACAATCGATCGAGAACAGCTATGGCAGATTATGCACGAATACGGATTCCCGGATAAACTGATACGATTGATCAAAGCGACGATGGATCGAGTGATGTGCGTAGTTCGAGTATCAGGGACACTCTCGAGTCCCTTCGAATCTCGTAGAGGGTTACGGCAAGGTGATGGTCTTTCGTGCTTGCTGTCCAATATTGCGTTAGAGTGTGTAATAAGGAGAGCGGGGATTAACACGAGTGGTACGATTTTCACGAAGTCCGTTCAGCTGCTTGGTTTCGCTGATGATATTGATATTATTGCTCGTAAATTTGAGACGATGGCGGAAACGTACATCCGACTAAAGAGTGAAGCCAGACGAATCGGATTAGTCATTAATGTGTCGAAGACAAAGTACATGATGACAAACGGCTCCAGGGAGGAATCACTACCCATCATAGTCTGTTGAAGTTTTTTTCCCAGAGCTATTCTAAGGCCTCCGAACCAGTGTCGAAAAAAATCAGCATAATAACGTTCAATTTGTGCGAAAACGAACACAAATAAACAAACACAGTTACCCATAGACACGAGGCCGGGAATGAACATGACAATGAAAGCGGCGTCTTGTGGTGTCATCCACTGTAGTTGAAGTTCAGTTCAGCTGAACTTCAGCTCGATGAATTCGAATATGAATATTACAATTTGGAATTGATTTATTATGGTTTTAGGCATGCAAATACCGATGTGTTACCTTAATTAAATGCATTATAGTTACTTCTGGTGAGTGATGTAAAACATCTGCATTTTTTGCTTCTGCATCGTGCTCAATAAAAACGAATCAGATGAAATTGAAAATACTGGCTTTGAGTATCAGTAGATAGTTGAAGTTCAGCAGACAGCGGTCAAAAAAATTTTCGAAAGAATACATTTCTGAGAATGCCGCTGGGGTTGTCAAGACGACTATCAAAACAAAAACAAAACAACGATGCTGGCGCCTCTGGGCGTCGGTGTAGACCAGTGGTTTTCAACCGGGGGGGAATTCCCCCCTAGGGGGGAATTTCGTCCTCCTAGGGGGGGAATTATTCACTCAAGAATATATTTCTATTTTCATCAATTTTAACACGGTTTTTTCAGTGCATTATGATCCATAGTCAACATCTCTAAGCTTCGTTTGGATCAAATGATATAGATTATTTTGGTTGAATTCAGCGTTTTAAATTGAAGACCATTATCACTCATTGACGAAAAATACAGAGAATAAACATTCCCGTGAAGCATAAAGGATGAAACTCTTCAACACTTGCCAGCACTCAAAAATAAATTCAAATGGTATTTCCCTGACGTCCAGGAAAGGGATCTTGACTTAGAACGCAGCTCTTTCCGCGTGGCCTAAGTTCCAGATCAATTCCAAGATGTGCTTATCGAACTACAGGACGATTCAAAGAAAACCTTGTTCGAAGAAAAGTTCCAATGTGAGTTCTGGGTTCTCATAAGCGACACACATCCCAACATTTAACAAATGGCCTTGCGAGTTTTATTATCATTCTTGCAAATCGGGATTTTCAACTATACTGCAGATAAAGACGGATCATCGAAAAAGACTGGACATCGAAGATAATATGAACTGCGTAGACGACCGTAATTTGAGAATTGCCGTCACTGCTCCGAACTTTACATCACAAATCCAGAACATAGTCTACGGTACTCAAAATGCCTCAAAGCATCCCTAAAAAGTTTATGGTACTGGTACATGAATTTGGTGATCTAGGTCATCCAAATTACTCTGGAATTAATTTTCGTAGGATCTACTGGATCTACCATCATTTGTGTTCACTTTGTTCAATAGATTTAATCACGTTGATGTCCATTAGTCCTCGCCATGCCTACGAGCAACTCGACATTGTGGTAGTTGGACTCCAATATATTTTGAAGTTTTGGTAACAATATCTACATACTGTATCATGCTTTAATTGTGAAAAATATTCGTGGAATGTAGTCTATACTGCTGATGGAACCTCAGTGCACAACCATATTGCTTTTGCTACGATCATGGGATATTGCAGGCTTTCCAAACTATTCTGGAATTAGGGCCTTCGAGGCCTACAGGCTCTACTCTTGTTTCTCTTCACTCTATCGGCATAATTCATTCACGATTGTGTCTGTTGCATCTCATAATATTACGAGTATCTCTATGTGTTGCTAGTTGGGTGTACACTGGCATATAAATGAACTCCAATGTTTTTTGAAGTATGGGTCACAATATCGGTAAAACTTTGAATATTTTTATTGTAGCGAATGGATGCAAATTATAATATACGCTTCTCTTAGAGCCTCTGCGTGCAATTCTGATAACTTAGTACATTCACTTGGTGATCCAAACTATTCTGGATTTAAGCTCTATAAGCTCAACTCTTGCATCTCTTTATCGGTGTGAGTGTTTCACGATTATTTCCGTTGTATCTCATTGTATTACAAAAATCTCTTTGTGTCGTTATTTATGCGTCCACTAGCATACAAATGGTTTTTGAAGTATGGATCATAAAATTTGTATATCTCAACACACTGTATTCCTAACAGACAGTCTTTGTAACTGAAAAAGAATAAGCTAGGAATTTACGATGACCTGAGCTAGATTGGATGCTCATTCGTGGTAGTTTACTCACCATTTTGCAACCCAATGAAATGTTTGCAAATTCTAAGTTTGATAACTTTCAAAGAACTTAATGAAAAATTACCTACTCTGTTTCATGTGAAGTTAAAACTTTCCTACCCGGACCATTTTGTCCATATCTTGTATGAAAATCTTATTAAAAAAAATGTGCCTTCGAAAACTAAACTATTGAAAAATTTGCAGCATAGTGATCAACAGTGATATTCTTTCTTAATCGCACAAACATTTTTTCCAAAGAGGGCTTTTGCCGGCTGTTCGAGTCCGTATGAAGTTGATCATCAATATTAACTTCTTTTCTCGATCAGCCTAGATAGCTGTGTAGTGTCGGTAGCGATTGTCTCAATTGGCTAAGAATAACACTACGGACCGCCTGTTCCGGTGGTAAGAATCCACCAACAGGTGACCCCTAATTCATGGTGTGATGCGGCTTTATGCTTACCGTGCCTAGGAATGAATGGCTAGGGGGGTCTAATAAAAACCTAACCGCTAACGGAGCCTGTGGAGTACCAGGGCGCCCTCCACAGTATGTAGCCCTTACTGCGCTAACCGGAGTAATGGTGCAGTGGACCTTGTGTTTCTCCGAGACAATCAGCTGCCCTTCTTTAGTCTCACTTGAGGCTAAATAAGGGCGGGATTATGAAGATGTTGTTAATTAGTTTAAATTTTCACCTATATGGTTTCGCATTATGCGATTTACACAGTGTATTCTGTGTATCCTCGCCTTTGGCGTTTTCCAATCGATACCGATTTGGTTTTATTGTTGCTGTTCTTTGTTGTGCTGCTGTTGCGAAGAGTTTAATCTTACCTAGTTTGGGTAGTGGCTACGGTTAAGATAGCTCAGATCAACCTTCAGCATAAAAGAACAGCAACGATCAATCTTTGCAGACTTATGCAAAATGGTACAGCCCAAGTGGCCTTGGTACAAGAACCTTACTTTCGTAAGGGAAATTTCTATCTAGGAAACCTTGTGAACCCGGTGTTTGCCACTTTCAGTAAACATGAAATGGCAAACTCGCGTGTCATGCCTCGAGCCTGTGTGCTTGTCAACAACGCAATAGTTGCTACACTCATCTCTGAACTAACCACCAGAGATGTATGTGCTATCACAATTGATGTATCTGTTGGAAACCTCAACAGGAAATACGTCTATTGTTCTGTGTATTTACCACATGATGAACCATCCCCTACGGATGCTTTCAAACAAGTCATCGCATACTGCACTTCAAAAGGCCTTCCGCTAATTGTTGGCAGTGATGCTAATGCTCACCATATCATCTGGGGCAGCTCAGACATTAACTTGAGAGGCTCCAGTTTGATGGAGTACTTAAGTAGTACAGATCTTGCATTACTTAACATAGGCAACCGCCCAACCTTCATGGTATCTGCTAGAGAGGAAGTGTTAGATATAACGCTTTGCTCTAGCAGAGTTAGTCACGAGCTGACCAATTGGCATGTGTCAGATGAAGAATCTTTATCTGACCATCGCTATATCTTTTTTGAACATTTAAATGTTACTTCGCAAACATTGCGTTTCAGGAATCCTCGGTCAACAAACTGGGATCTTTATACTGATTTGGTTGCAGCCAAATTTCATGGATATTCATCATCCATTGACACTCCAAGTGATTTAGATGATGCCGTTGATACTACAACGACCTTCATCATGGAAGCTTTTGAAGAAGCATGCCCTCTACGGTCTGTGAAGATCACAAGAGGAACCCCTTGGTGGAACTCTGATCTGGCGAAACTCAGGAAACAATGTAGAAAGAGTTGGAACAGACGACGTTCGGCTGGTTCGGAGGCTTTCAGGTCGGCTCGCAAGGCCTACAGGAAAGCTCTCCGGTCTGCTGAACGATCCGGCTGGAAAAACCTTTGTACAAATGTTTCCAGCTTGAGTGAAGTCAGTCGGTTAAACAAAATCCTTGCGAAATCTAAGGATTTCCGGGTGAACGAACTTCGTTTGCCAAATGGCGATCTGACTTCCTCTGATGAGGAAGTTCTGGAATGCTTATTCAGCACACACTTCCCTGGATGTGTGGATATTACATCTTCGGATGATCCTGATGTCTTTTCTTGTAGTTATGATTCTTTAGCTTCGGCTCGGAGTATTGTAACTATAGAATCGATTGAGTGGGCTTTTAATAGCTTTGCTCCTTTCAAATCTCCTGGGGCAGATGGGATTTATCCTATTTTGCTTCAGAAGGGATTTGATTATTTCAAACATGTTTTGAAAAAACTACTTGTTTGCAGTTTTGCTACAGGATATATTCCCAAATCCTGGAGGGATATTACTGTAAAGTTTATTCCGAAAGTGGGTCGTGCGTCGTATGAAGAAGCAAAGAGTTTCAGACCTATCAGTTTGACCTCTTTTCTTCTGAAATGCTTAGAACGCATTGTGGATCATCATATCCGTGATGTTCATCTGGCCAACGTGCCTCTTCATGTGAACCAACATGCCTACCAATCTGGTAAGTCCACTGTGACTCTTTTACACAAGGTTGTTTACGATATCGAGAAAGCATTCGCTCAAAAGCAATCTTGTTTGGGTGTTTTCTTAGATATCGAGGGTGCCTTTGACAACGTGCCTTTCGATGCCATATTGGAAGCCGCACGGAGTCATGGTATATCTCCAATGATTTCCAATTGGATTCACCAAATGCTCAAAAACCGATATCTCTTCTCGACATTGCGTCTAGCAGGGATTAAGAAATTGAGTGTTTGTGGATGCCCCCAAGGGGGAGTCTTATCACCGCTTTTGTGGAATCTCGTAGCAGATACGCTATTGAGGCAACTCAATAATAGCGGTTTTCCTACTTATGGTTTTGCCGACGACTACCTAACATTGTTAGTTGGTATGTGCATCAGCACCCTTTTCGACCTGATGCGAAACGCCCTTCAGGTAGTTGAGGGTTGGTGTCACCAATATGGCCTTTCGGTTAATCCGAGTAAAACATCTATTGTTCTTTTCACGGAAAGGCGAAACCGTAATGGCGTTCGACCTTTGCGTCTCTTTGATTCTGAAATCGATGTGACTGAACAGGTAAAGTACGTTGGAGTCATTCTTGATTCCAAGCTTTCCTGGACACCTCACATTGAGTTCAGAATCAAGAAAGCTTGTATGGCCTTCGGGCAATGCCGGCGTACTTTTGGTACAACTTGGGGTCTAAAACCCAAGTATATCAAATGGATTTACACAACTGTGGTTCGGCCAATATTGGCTTATGGATGTCTTGTGTGGTGGCAAAAGGGTGAAGTGAGAACGGTCCAATCAAAATTAGGCCATCTCCAAAGGATGTGCTTAATGGCGATGTCTGGAGCGTTCTCTTCAACTCCTATGGCAGCGCTAGAAGTTCTCTTTGACGTTGCCCCACTACACATTCATCTCAAACAAGAAGCCCTTTCTTGCACTTACCGGTTACGGGTACTCGGTCTACTAGAGGAAACTCCTGTGAACCGCAGTTCAACACACACCTCGTTGTTTCCACTTTTGGTGAATTGGGACAAAATTGTCCTTGCTCCAAGTGATCTTACAATTGCTTGTAATTTTCCATATAGGACATTTTCCACGAAATTCCCTTCCCGGGAAGAGTGGACATCTGGTTATCTGGAAAGAAGTATTTCAGACGGCATCGTATGTTACACTGATGGCTCCCTTCTCGAAGGTCGAGCAGGTGCTGGTGTTTATTCTCGTGAGCTAAGGCTGTATCAGTCTTATTCACTTGGTAGACACTGTACCGTTTTTCAGGCCGAAATCTTTGCTCTTATGTGCGGAGTGCAATCAGCACTTCAGCAGCACGTAATGGGCAAAGTAATATACTTCTGTTCAGATAGCCAGGCTGCTATTAAAGCACTTGCTTCGGCCAACTCCAGGTCGAAGATAGTTATCGCTTGTCGAACTCAAATCGAGGAGCTGAATTCAGCAAACGCTGTTCACCTTCTGTGGGTACCTGGTCATTCTTCCATCGCTGGAAATGAATTGGCTGATGAGTTAGCTCGCTCTGGAGCATCACATGACTTCATTGGCCCTGAGCCAGCTATTCCGATATCGAAGTGTTGGATTAAGCTTCAGATTCACACCTGGGCTGTCACTCAACACAGACAATATTGGAATAGTTTGGAGTCATGTCGTCAAACCAAATTGTATAGTGCTGAGCCATCTCTACGGGTGGCGAAGTATCTAACTAATCT
The DNA here is from genome assembly GCF_035046485.1 of Aedes albopictus. Taxonomy (NCBI): domain Eukaryota; kingdom Metazoa; phylum Arthropoda; class Insecta; order Diptera; family Culicidae; genus Aedes; species Aedes albopictus. Next base: position 157,797,189 of record NC_085136.1, read on the forward strand.
GTCTAAGCAGAATTGCAGCATGCTGGTCAAAGCATTGACTGGCCACTGCCGACTCAGCTATCACATGGCGAATATTCAGCAAGCAGATTCATTTGCCTGTGATAGCTGTGAATCCGATTATGGAACTTCGTATCATTTGATATGTAACTGTCCAGTTTTCGCGCAACTGCGTTTCCGAGTATTCGGTAAACACTTATTAAGTGAAACTGACTTCAGAAACCTGAATCTTCAGGATATTCTGTTGTTCTTAACCCGCTGTGGTAAAGAGCTATAGGCTCTCTTTCGCTTTATGCGTTATTACAGTGCCCTTTTCAGGGCGCTGTTTGAACCCATTGTGGTACGCTTGTGCGTTAGTACCCTCTTCCAGGGTATTTTTCCTATTTCCCTACCTGTCCCTATCCCCATCCAAATCCTTTTTCCTTCCTTTTCCCTCAGGTAGATGATGAAATAGGCTGTTATTTTGGCGATGGCACAAATGTCCCAAATGGAGGATAACGTGCCTCTGGAGCCGGCCTTCTGATACCTGATAACCCAATGAAATGTTTGCAAATTCTAAGTTTGATAACTTTCAAAGAACTTAATGAAAAATTACCTACTCTGTTTCATGTGAAGTTAAAACTTTCCTACCCGGACCATTTTGTCCATATCTTGTATGAAAATCTTATTAAAAAAATGTGCCTTCGAAAACTAAACTATTGAAAAATTTGCAGCATAGTGCTCAACAGTGATATTCTTTCTTAATCGCACAAACATTTTTTCCAAAGAGGGCTCACGACCAAAAAAAATGAACTAAGAGCACGTCCTTCTGTGTCCGTCGTCGTATCCAGACAGTTTTTTTTCTGCCCCTTCGTTGAAGTGCACACTTTTTTCTCAAGTGAACACCAAACCCGCCCCAAAAAAATCACGGAAGGAGGGTTGAAAAATTATGAAACGATCCGTTAGATTACAGTCGGCGGCGGAGTCAATTAATGCAAAATTATGTGTTTGAACTTGGGCCACTTCTTCCCCTCCTTCTCGTCCTTAACAGTTTAGGAAGCGAGCCTTTCCGTCTCGTCCTTGTGTGGGAAAGTGATTTCAGGAAGCACGTAATTTGGGTTACTTTGGTGTTGTGTGCTGGGGCGTCCCCTCGGGGAGGACAGACGACGACGACAGCAGCGGTCTGGTGAAAATTAAATTTGGGTGCTTCTCGGCTTAATGATGTGTCGACTACAGATAGGATCTTGCCAAATTAGTGGTAAGAGGTACTGGGATGGAGGTGGGGGGATGAAGGGACCGCAGTACAGATTTGAAACAGAAGCAAAGGGCGTTTGGCTCGATACGGGTTGACAATGTGAGTTCACGTCAGCCGCACTGAGAAGACACACTGACTGCTTGGTAGGCGGAAGACCGATGGAACTTTTTTGCAAGTTCAAGTTTGTTTTATTTAAACACAAGACGTGATGCAATGCGGTTGTGTTACGGTGAGATAGGAATAATCTTTTGTTTGTTCTTCTCTTAAAATAATCGTTTTAAAGTGATGCAGTAATACTACGGTTGTGCGATAGTAATATCATTATATGTATAAATGAATTGTCGACGATTCATATAAATGGAACATGGGATCAGTACATCAATAAACTTGCAGAATATAAAGAAATTTATCTTTTTCATTTCTGCAGCTGGGACGCAGTAATAAATTGAATAAATTAAAAGCGTGCATACATTATCTCTTGGAGGTCACGGGCCGGAAGTCTTTCGTCCTGTGCACATACTCCTAGATCTGTTACTACGCCACCTTCGGTACTTGCAACGTCGCCATTGAGGTGCTCATCGTAATGCTGCCGCCACCTCTCGACCACCTCACGCTCGCTCGTGAGAATATTCCCGTGATTATCTCGACACATGTCGGCTTGTGACACAAAGCGGTTCAGCTTCTCGTAGAACTTTCGTGTGTCCTTAGCGCGGTACAGCTCTTCCATCGCTTCGCGATCTCGTTCTTCCTGCTGGCGCTTCTTCACCCGGAAGACGGAGTTCTGCCTGTTCCGCGCCTGTCTGTAACGTGCCTCATTCGCTCTCGTACGGTGTTGCAGCATTCTCGCCCATGCTGCATTCTTCTCATTTTTCAACTGTTCACATTCGCCGTCGTACCAGTCGTTTCTGTGATTCGGAGTCGCGAAGCCTAGTGCTGTAGCCGAGGTACTACCTATGGCGGATCGGGTGTTCCTCCAGCCGTCTTCAAGTGTAGCTGCGCCAAGCTGCTCTTCCGTTGGTAGGGCCACTGCTAACTGCTGCGCGTAGTCCACTTCTACGTTACACAGCTGCTCGATGTTGAGCCGCGGCGTTCGACTTCGACGCGTGGTGATAACTGTCGAAAGTTTTGAGCGCATGCATACAGCGACTAATTAGTGATCCGAATCTATATTCGCACTGCGGTATATGCGGACATTGTTTATATCCGAGAAGAATTTACCGTCGATTAGAACGTGGTCGATTTGGTTTTCTGTTTGATGGTCTGATGATCTCCAGGTGGCTTTGTGGATATCTTTGCGGGGGGAGAAGGTGCTTCGGACTACCATACCACGGAAGGCTGCAAAGTTTACGCATCACTGGCCGTTATCGTTCGATACGGCGTGCAGGTTGTTTCGCCCGATCACCGGTCTGTACATTTCCTCCCTTCCTACCTGCGCGTCCATGTCACCGACAACGATTTTCTCGTCTCGCGGCGAGCAACCATCGTATGTTTGCTCTAACTGCGCGTAGAACGCTTCTTTCTCGTCATCAGGTCTCCCTCTTGGTCTCCCTTCATGTGGGCAGTGGACACTGGACGTTGATGATGCTGTAGTTGAAGAAACGGCCCTTATCTCTTAACATGCACATCCTTGCGTTGATCGGCTGCCACCCGATTACACGTTGTCGCATCTTGCCCAACACTATAAATCCTGTTTCCAGTTCATTTGTGGTGCCACAGCTTTGGTAGAAGGTAGCTGTTCGATGCCCGCTTTTCCACACTTTCTGTCCAGTCCAACATTGTTCCTGCAACACCACGATGTCGAATTTGCGGGGATGTAGTTCGTCGTAAATTATCCTGTCACATCCTGCGAAACCTAGTGACTTGCAATTCCATGTTCCAAGTTCTAATCGTAGTCCTTATTTCGCCGCGGGGGTCTTTGCCGATTGTATCGAGTCGTATTTTCTCCTATGTAATTCGCAATGGGGATTTTTACGGGTGGCTTATTGGGCCTACACCAACACTCCTGTCTCGCCGGAGGGCCATCTTGCCAGTTCTGTTTAACGTCCCAACCAACACTGGGACGACCACGCTGATGGGGCTACCACCTTGGATCTAGCTGGGCGTGGTGCAGCGTTTCTTACTCAGCCGTTGGATGCCAGAACAGACGCTGTTTGAGCTGCACCTTCTTGGTGATCAGACGCTCGGGTCGTACCTCCACAATCTAGCAGAAGTCAGAAGGTCAACAGTGCCCAGGCTGCACTACCAGCTAAGCACATAACTCTTAGCTGGCGGTCTTTGTCATCGCTTGACCCGTGGAAGCATGAGGTAGGAACTTGTGAGGACCAGAGCTATGTTGGACGCTCTCCTTATCGACTCACCGTTTTGCAGCCCTGCTGCGTTACCTGCGCTGTGTTTTGTTCACTGCGGCTTACTTGAAGGCCGGGCACCTTGAACCACACGTTGGGTGCCTGCTATTTACGGATCTCTTGGTACAAATCAGACAAATGGGTGGACTCGTGCAGCTTTGTGCCTTATGGCCTTCGGCACCGCATCTCCTACACACAGTTTGCTCCTGTCAGGGCCTTTGCAGTCCCATGCCTTGTGTCCTGGTTCCAGACATCTGAAACAATTCTCCGGTGGCTCGTGGAAGGTCACATGGCATATGCACCAGAATCTCAAGCAGCACACATCTCACAAAGAAGTGTCGACAGCGCAGGATTGTGATTGAACAGGTGCTTCATTCATGTAATGCTAACTCAAATGCAGAATAACTTGAAAATAACTCCAGTACAACCAAAAACCTGCGCTGTCGATACTCCTTTGTGACAGGTGTGCTATTTGGACTACCTTGATTCTCCCTACTGTAACGCACTTTTTTACGTCCGCCACAGGTAACTGAATCAAGGCTACCTGTGTCCCTGCCGGCCCCTTCCATAGTCGAAAGGCTGCGTTGGCTACCTGCACGTGGCACTTTTGCTCCAGTACCGTGACGAGCTCTTCCGCTTCAGTGACCTCGTATAGGTTTTTCACCTTCAGGGTCGCCTCTGATGTAAGGGCCTTCATTGCCACCCCTGCGCCAAGGACCTCTTCCGCCAAACTTTTGTAGGGGCCCTTGCGTTCCTTGTCGCGCTTCAGCTCTAGGATCATTTCAACCGTACGACGAGTAAGTCTGATACTGCACACATCGGCTAACAGATCCACGAGCTTGGTGTCGCTCCGCATCGCCTTCAAGACGCCCGAGTACTTGGACTGTTCGGATTTGATGACGAGCGCGTCGCCTTTCTCACGCTAGACACCTGCAATTTGGTTTGGCGTTCCTGTTCTCATCGATCAGCGGTTTTTTCTTCTTCCTCTTCCACTTGACTTTCGTCCTAGGGGGTTTTCCCCTTGGTTCATCCTACTCTGTGGTTGCTGAGCAAACACAGCCACCACGAATACGAATCGTACCATGCAAGAGTCATGCTGATCGGTCCACCCGTTCTTGAGTTTTGTTGCCTCAAAGGAACTCCAAACTCAGTGAGCGCCTAATAACAGCCGCCTATTCCCTTCCATCCAGGACGGGGAAGCTTTTTCAGGCCTACCCTTCCCAGCTTTCCGGGAGACAGTTCCTCGCATGACGGCTGCCTCACCCGCTTCTACGAGTACATATCACAAGCAGTCGCATCCGTCACATCTTTTGGACTTCCTGTGAAAGCGAAGGCCTCCGTCTGGGTAGACTTCGTAACCTTTACTTTCGCCGGTTCCGCCGCTGCCTTAGTTTAACGAGTCTCACATGATCTTGTCGCAACAGGGCCGTTTTCAGGTCCTTGCTTATGCTGGACTTCGTGGACGCAAAGTCGATGATCTTGCCAGGCTGCTGCTCAGCCACCTCGATCGCAGACAGCCCTTCTCGCTTTTGGTTGATGACCCTCATCAACCAAGCTCCGTCAATTACCTCCATCGGCAGGCTAGCCGGGAGATGGATTGGAGCTCCCACGCTGGAGCTACGTGCGCAGCTTCCCGCTCCTGCCTCCTCGCTCTGGAACCTCTCGGAATGCCTTCAAAAACCCACTGAATGCCCTGAGCTCCGTTGAAATGCCCTTGGAAATCAACTGGAACTTTTTGAAACACTCTTGGGGATCAAGACAGAGTACATGATTGTGAGTAGAGACAGAGGCAGGTTTAATTGCGTTAGTGCTGAAGTGGTGGTTGATAAGAATGTGTTTTAATTTGTTAAAGTATTTCTTTATCTTGGAACACAGATTGCGTGACCAGCTTATGCTGCAGACAATTCTCGGAGGGAAACAAGAAAAAGGTCCATACGCATAAGCATAAATCACGTGTTCTACCAAGTGTACAAAAAGCGGTAATTGTAAAACGAAAGAAAAACACGACTGACTTCAGTGGGTTGGACATGTAGTGCAAATGTCGGAAGAAAGAATGGCGAAAAGAAACAGTTCATTAGGGAACCAGAGAGTGGTCGGTGACTTCGTGGCCGGCCGCAAACGCACTGGCTGCACGCGGTTGAAAAAAAAACTTGGGACACCTACTACACATTTAGAGAAGCTGAAGAAACATCGCCTAAGGCCGACGTGCCCTACTATACGCTGATTTTAAAATTTGTGAATTTTAATACAAAAGCGTGGAAAAACATATTATTTCTGTCGTCTGCTTTCATGTTTGCTTTCAACTGATTTTTTCCCGTTCTTCGTACGATTCACTTGAAGCTGCCCGGAAACGCGAACCCTATTTGAAGGATTACAAAATGATGGGGCCATTTTATTAATTCCAGAGCAACATATGCTTCTGAAAGGACTGACCATGCATATCCATCCATCCATCCACACCAACCAACAGCGAATGATGCTGGAGAAAAAATCTAATACCACCTACGTAAAAAGGGGTTGCAAACCGCCAGCGTCATCATCAATCGATAGTTTGGTCGGCTGCGGAGTTGCGGAGGCTGCTGAGCGGACGGCCAGTCGAAACGAAACCCGAAGCTATGTTGTGTGGCGTAGAGACAAAAAAACTCGTGCGCCGGGTTATGCCCAATCAACAACTCATCTCTAACGACCATAAAACCCTTTAAGCCACCGCACCGCCAGCGGCTGCATGATGTAGCCTGATTCGAAAAAAAAAGGTTTTTTTTTTCATTCTAGTAGAGTAGAGTAATGCGGGGCAAAAGTTCGCACGGGGCAAAAGTTCGCAGTGGGTTTTTTTCTGAGCACGAGTTAAGAACCCAAACAAATCTGTATGGGTTCGACACATAACCAGGTCAGCTACTCGTCAATAAAATTTGGAACGATTTCGTTATGGTTTGGCAGAGTTATGCGAAAAAATGTGTTTCTAGGGGTTTTGATAGATTTTTTGGACATTTTAGAATAAGAATTTGTAGTAACAGGAAGAAGAAGAACCTCATAACCTCTTTATGCCAGAGAAGCGTTATTCCATAGTAGTTCGCGAGGTGCACTCGAATAAACAATAAACTACTAGTGCTTCTTGCAGAAAGGGACATTGTGAAAACCTCGACAGTGGGGCAAAAGTTCGCAGTAGCTGTGGGGCAAAAGTTCGCACTAGATTTCTGAGTCTAGTACATCAATATAATTACAGAATCTTTGAAGCAATGATAATTTCGTATAGAAACTACTCTATATGCATAATATGAGTAGTATGCACCCTGAAATCGTTGCGACAGAGGGTCTGAACTTAGTTTTGTAAGAAGATTGATTGTAACGCAAACATTTTGTTCACGCATTCAAATCAATAAATGAAAAATGGCTTAAAACATTTTAAAACATTTTCTTCGTCATCCTCGTCGTGTCTTTTCGTATGTTTCTGAAGGTCTTATGTTCATCTACTTTACCGGGGTCTTTCATAGCTTAGTTTGTAAATTCACAGTTATAATCCATTACCATACTGGCGGGGATAAGATTCGATAAAACTCCCGTTCAACAGTTTTGCTGCATATTTGATTTTTTTTCATGCATTTTGTGCAACACGTATCTCTATGATTACCCCACAATGTATTTTGACAACTTCAGCAATGCTGTAAAGGACAGCTCTTAGTTAAAAGTTGTGGAAGTCTTCATAAAACACACTATATACAAAAGCTGAACACTAGGTCGTATTCCAGTTGGGTCGTAATTCTAAGAACAGAAAGAAACAGATTTCATGGCTAGAGTGAAAAGATGAACATGAATTAACATGAAATAAATGAACTTCACACCAACAAACTACCCTGTACAAGGTGCGAACTTTTGCCCCGCATAATGCGAACTTTTGCCCCCACTATGGGGCAAAAGTTCGCATTGGAGTACTTGTTTTAAAAATTGTATTACTAAAACTACAAAAGGAACGCGAATAAATCTAGTACTACGTTTTGAAGGCAACATGATAGTGACCCGTTTAACGAAGAAAAACGATATTATTTTCTTTTCGTTCAATAGTTATTTTGTGAAGTCTGTTAGGTGCGAACTTTTGCCCCGCATTACTCTAGATAGGGCAAAAGATCTATACTAAATACTTTTTCGAGTAAAGTCATGGAAAAGTGATCAAGGTAGGCCTGGGTATTGGTGCTCAATTACATACAAAAAAAACCTGGTAAACTTTAAACGAACTCCACAATACCCTAAAAACAGTACCCTCGTTCGCCCATTCGGTTTACATTTGCCGGATCCATTCTCTATGCATGAAATTTGCGGTTCCCCGTGAGGAAATCTCTAAAGATAAACATCGGTGGTGAAACCCCGGTGGCCATGGAAAATGTCACCATTCAGTAGGGAGCCGCCGTTAAACGCGCGGTGACTGAATTTGTGCTAATTGATTCAGTCTCGTCAGATTTTGACGGTGCGTGATTGCTACTGATAGGAAAACACACAGGTGCACGTGTGTTGGCACAAGCGATATCCGTGAACAACAGGACACGGCGGCAATAATGTAATGATGCTCTAATTAGCTGAGCTATCAGAGCTGATCTGACGTAATGGTTAGTTCGGAAGCTTTTTGCAGCGTCGCCAAACTCGTGTGGGTTTTCAGTTGATGTACGTTGAGGTTTTGTGGCCTTTTAATAATTCACCACCTATTTATAATCGAATTATACTTCATAAAAGGTTGTAAATTTAATAGAAAACAGATTCATATTGAATGTATTGTTTTTAATGTGCTTCCCACAGAGCGTGGAACAGACACCATAAACGCAAGCTACGCAAGTAATAAGAGGGCCATACGCAGTAACTTGACGAGCAAGCAAAACTATATGAAGCTCATGGCAAATGCTGCAGAGCCCGTGGCGAAGGTTTTGAAGTCTACTCAGACGGAGGCCTTCGCTTTCACGAGGATTACGGATTGCAGGGGCCCGGGGCCCAAGCGGAGATGTCGGGGCCAGTTGAACCTAGAAAAGCGATGAGCATCCACAAGTCCGAACTATGGACCGCACACGAGCCACTGGAGGCTTGCTTCAGGTGTCTGGGACCAAGACACATGTCATGGAACTGTAAAGGCCCTAACAGGAGCACGTTGTACAAGAGATGTGGATGTGAAGGCCGAAAAGCACCAACCCGTACGAATCCTCCCAAGTGTTTAACTTGTGCGGGGAAATCGGTGAACAATAACCACCCAACGAAAGGCCCAAGGTGCCCGGCCTTCAGAAGAGCCACAGCTGACAAATCACAATACAGATAACGCAGCTGAACCTAAACCACCGTGACACAACTCAGCAACTACTACTCTGCCGTGTGCAGCATAGTTGTCCCATGTTCTATGGGAATTGCGTTCCGTGGTAACGAAGTAATTCGTAGATTGCATGCTGAAAGTTATCATGTTAAAACTTTAACACTCCTATTCTAATTGCTTATGGAATGCTGTTTGGGAAGGAACAGCTATCCAATCAGAGGTTGAAGTAAAAAAGACATGAAAATCTTAATTTCCGGCCCCGTTCATCTTCTCCGTTACGAGGATGTGATGATATGACACCTACCTTACAAGAGGTCAGCGACTTACCGACGCCCCCATAGGTGTCAAGGAGTTGGATATTTGGAATGGGTTAATTTGGGATTCACTATAAGCGAGAGATGCGCCAAGATTCAGATTGTGTAAGCATATTTGATAAGATCATGTAAATGAATTTATGGGAGTGTAAATGTTTTAGTATATATAAACATGAACGTTAGGAGTGACGCAGCTAAGAGATTTTGTCACTCTGTTACCGTTGCGATGATCTGCGTTTGTTTATTTGTATTTTTTAGAATATTGTTATATTTGATGTTAGTAATTGTTAGTTAAAATTAATTAGTTCTTCATGTTAATTGTTAGTAAAATTATTATTTGATTGTTAATAATTGTTAAAATTTGTAATATTGTAAAACACTCCGAGAAAGCTAGGGACAAAATTTGTTAACACACGAATACACATTGAACACGCCTAACACCTAAAAGCACGGAGGGTTTGAAAAAAGGGGATATAGAGTTGCCATATGTAAAAAAAAAGAGAAATAAAAGAGTCCAATGAGGGAAAAGGAAGGAAAAGGGGGGAGCAGGCTACTGGGTCGAATAGCGCTAAAGCTAAAGCCTATTCTAATCTCGAGCTCATAGCGAACGGACAAGAAAAACCTCTCCACCCAATTAAAGTGACCGTTGGAAGTTTGTAGTCGGTGCTACTAAAAGTTATAGTTTTACCCGAGTGCAATTTGAAGTTGGAATCAGGTATATTAAGCAGAAGTTTGCCGTTTTAAGTATTTCCCACGAAACCCAGTAGCTCCCCTAATGCCAAATATAATCTTAACCCCTATTAGGACACATTAGCGTTGGCCTGCTAAAGGTCTCCCACGAGCCGCCAAATTCCGTGGTGAACCACTGAGAGCAGCCTAAAAGGTCCGCTTTAGGGCCTCCGTCTACCCAGTGCCCCGCACGTCGATCCGTTTGAGAGACCGCAACGTTCCGGAACCCTGGTGTAACCCGGAAGACCCCGGTACACCGCAAACATTGGCCTCGTCCGACAACGCGCCTCCGAAGACCTCCGGAATCCTACGAGGACGTCCTGGACCCGTGGACAGCCCGAAACCCCGCCAAATCGTCAAGAACCCCTCCACGTGCTGCACTTCCGCCGGCCGGCCTCATCGAGACGAGTTACACGCCACACCTCCCACACTCACACACCTCGTAAGTCAAATAAAATCAATTTAACCCGTTAACGCCCAAGGTGTCTCACAATTCAAATCTTCAAATAAATTCGTTATCAAAGGTCAAGTTCCAATAAAATGAGCATGATTTGATGAAAAAAATGGAAGTCTATGGTGTAGTTCCAAATAAATTCTTCATTGTAGGTCCTCAATATCTGATAATTTTCTTGAGTTCTACTTCAGCACAACTTCTACGCTATCGTTATATTCTGATCAAATTCTGATCCGTATAGATAAAATGCAGCTCTAAACAAGTGAGAGAGATGATAACCACTCAAAAAGAATAGAAAACGGACTTATGAATTGGAGCAGAAATATAACCCGATAAACGCCTAAAAATATGCAATGCATGGTTCTTGTAATTTCATGTAGTTTCGACTGCAGTGTTCAACTTTTCTCATTTTTTTTTCAACAAATCAAATAAAGAGAGCTCACTATGTGTGGCATAAGCAAACGTTAAAATACTTTAGAAGTTAGATTTTATACAGATAATAATTTCTAATAAAGTAATTGAGTTTTTCCTTCAGCACCCCACAAACTCTCTTTACGTACTCACCATACGTAAACTTTTCAGAAGTTTTTTTATATTTAAAAAAAATAATCATGTTAAGTAATGTTCCATTTATTTTGTCGCCTTTGACAGATACGTATTTCGACCTCAACTATATGGTCATCTTCGGTGTCTCGTATTTACAGGTATTCTACTAACACGACCATTCATTCCATGTTTTGATATAAAATTTCAACCAGATATACTCGACACGGCTTCTCCACTTATGTTTGTACTACTCCATGATTGTTTATTCGTGAACAATATGTGAATTTTATGGTGTTATTCTGGGCACTAACAAAGTTATATCGAAAAGATAATGTGAAATCCCAGAATGAATCCCGGGAGGATATACAGAAGAAATTCTGAGAGTCATATCTGGTAGAGTTCTGAGGGAATCTCAACTGAAGGCTTGGTAGTAATCCTTGAAATAATCACAGAAGAAATCCCGGGAGGAATTGCTGTATAAATCCCGAGCGAGGATCCCGGCTCATAGAAAGAATTCCAGTAGGATTCTCTGAATATGTTTCGACAGAACATTTTGAAAGTATACTAAAATGAATTCCAGAAGAAATCCGTGAAAGAATGCTGGGTAAAATTTCTGAAAGAATGCTTTCAGGATTTTCTAAAGCAATTCTGGCAGAAATCCCTGAAGTTATTCCTGAAGGAATCCCGTAAAGAATACCTGATGTATATATTAGAGATATCATGACAGGAATGCCGGCCAGAAGCTGAGCAGACATTTCTGCAAGAACCATAGAAGATGTCTCTATGATCTAGGCTTGCCTGAAAACAATCTCGGAAGAAACATATATTTTTTCATTTTTTTTTTTCGGGAGGGATCCCTTAAGGAATAACAGCAGGAATTATGGAAGGAATCTTTAAAGGAATCTCGGAAGCAATATCTGAAGGAATCTCGGGAATAAACCTGAGAAGATTCTCGAAAGGAATGCCTGAAGAAATCCTGGAAAGAATTCCTGAAGGTATCTCAAAAAAGAACCTCAGCTCATCTAATCTCATCTACATTCTTCACCCTATTCTCTAGCATCTACCTTACTGTCTTCTTTGCCCTCTATTCCAACCCTCTATCCTACGCTCTATCATAACCTTCAACCCTACCATCTGCCCTACCCTCTAAACTAACCTCTACTATAACCACTGCCCTATCCTTTACCGTACCCTCTAGTCTATATTGTGCTTAATCGTACCGTCTAACCTACTCTTAACCCTAACATTTTTCCTACCCTTAAACCTACTCTCTATTCTACCCTTCTCCCTACCGTCTACCCTATTCTCTACCCTAACCTTCTACTCCACTCCCTCTACTCTATCATTCACGCAAACCCGCTACCCGACCGTCTGCTCCACCTTCTATCCTACCCGCTTTCCTACCATCTACCCTTTAGATACGCATATTGCATGGTATTATAGCTCAAACTACCATTCAGTGGCCACTAACTTGGGTATAGTCCACCTTCTTAGGTTTCAAAATGGCGTGGGATATTAATTTTTGAGTTCTACTCATGAAGCCCGATCGATAGATATCCATATTGCATGGTATCATAGCTCAAACTGCCATTCCATGGGCGCCATCTTGGATATGGTCCGCCATCTTTGATTTCGAAATAGGGTCAAATATCGATTTTGACTTCTACTCATCATGCCCGATCGATCGATACCCATATTGCATGGTATCATAGTTTAAACTACCATTCCGTGGCCGCCATATTGGATTTCAAAATGGCGTAAATGACGATTTTTGACTTCTTTTCATCAAGCCCGATCGATAGATACCCATATTGCATGGTATTATAGATCAAACTGCCATTTCATGGCCGCCATATTGGATATGGTCCGCCATCTTTGATTTCAAAATGGCGTCGGATATTCATTTTTGAGTTCTACTTGTGAAGCCCGATCGATAGATACCCATATTACATAGTATCCGAAGCAGCATTGTCGTTAAAGAGCATATATTCTGGAGTTTTGACCGCCATCTTGGAACCTAAGCCGCCATCTTGAATTTAAATATCCTTGCTACCACCTCCACATCCTAAGGAATGTGTGATTAACAACTCTGCCGAAGAAATTAACTGTAAATTATTAACCATTGTCAAGATTCCATGGAAATAACTTTTCTTTTCGCATTGGAAATGATGCTCACAGATCGTGATAATATGCATTCTTTGCAGCATCGTTTACGCCACCTAGTGAACCAGTCACATACTACACTACCCGTCATAAATACGGACTCACAAAAAGTATTGCAACAATATTGCATCACCCTGACTCATCTCGATATCTCCAAAACCTGAGGACTTACAAAGATGCTGTCTTCAGGAAAGTTATTCAGAAGACCAAAAGCAAAAACTTTTCTGAAGGCGGCATTTTTGTAGGTGTTCTGGTTTTAGAGTTATCGAGGTGAGTCAGGGTGATGCAATATTGTTGCAATACTTTTTGTGAGTCCATACTTATGACGGGTAGTGTATATTGTCCACTATGAGCAAAGTCTGGGTGTGGAAAACATCTTCTCTGAAGAAAGTATTCTAAAATTTTGCATAATTCTGGAGATATTCACATCCAAAGGACTATCCTATTTATAGGACGCTGGGCGTTCGGGGCATCTGTCCTATAAATAGGACGCTGGGCGGATATGGGTTAAGAAAGAAGAGTGCGTTTCCTTGAACCCTTGACGAGCTCATGCCGACCCTAAGAGTCTCTCGTGCTAGGGCAGGTCCATCCGACCCGCCGGGTAACAACTCCATGGGCTTTTTGCTTCAGGGATGGGGCACAGGCATTCACACTGTGTCCTGGCTAACAAGCCTAGACTAAAGCGCCATTGATCGCTCTCTGAAACGAAAAGAAACAATTGATTCTACCTGTCAATGCAAAAAGATACTAGGTATGGGAGGACATTTATTTAACGAGATTCCAGCGACTCACCGACGCCCTCGTAAATAGCAAGGAGTTGGATTTTTAGTAAGGGAATGGTTTAGGATTCACTATACGTAGGTAATGCGACTATTGACCGAGCAGTCGACACACTGCGCTCGTGCGATTCCTGCAGCTTGGTACGCTTGCGTTTGGCGGCGGCATACGTTTGAAACATGATGGTCTGGCTTCCGAAGGTGGTGTTCAAATAGACTTCCTCGGACGACTGCAGCTTGTTCAGTGAGATCTTAATGTCCATCAAATCCTGATATTACTGGAGCTGCGGCAGACCTGATTGCGGAGGCGTTCGACTTCGTCCAGGTTTTACCTCCGTTGACGGTTATTGTCGAGCTTGTCGAGAAATAGCCGGCTTTTCGGGCCCGTATGAAGTTGATCACCAATATTAACTTCTTTTCCCGATCAGCCTAGATAGCTGTGTAGTGTCGGTAGCGGTTAGTTTAACTGGCTAAGAATAGCACTACGGACCACCTGTTCCAGTGGTAGGAATCCACTAATCAGGTGACCCCTAATTCATGGTGTTATGCGGCTTTACGCTTACCGTGCCTAGGAATGAAAGGTTAGGGGGGTCTAATAAAAACCTAATCGCAAACGGAGCCTGTGGAGTACCAGGGCACCCTCCACAGTATTTGCCCTTACTGTGCTAACTGGAGCAATAGCGCGGTGGACCTTGTGTTTCTCCGAGACAATCAGCTGCCCTTCTTCAATCTCATACTTGAGGCTGAATAAGGGCGGGATTATGAAGATGTTATTAATTAGTTTAGATTTTCACCTATATGGTTTCGCATTATGCGTTTTACACAGTGTATTCTGTGCATCCTCGCCTTTGGCGCACTCAAATCGATACCGACCTGGCTTTATTGTTGCTGTTCTTTTTTGTGCTGTGATTGTTAAGAGTTTAATCTTACCTAGTTTGGGTAGTGGCTACGGTTAGGATAGCTCAGATCAATCTTCAGCACAAAAGAACAGCAACGATCAATCTTTGTAGACTTATGCAAAATGGTACAGCCCTAGTGGCGTTAGTCCAAGAACCTTGCTTTCGTAAGGGGAATTTTTATTTAGGAAACCTTGTGAATCCGGTGTTTGCTACTTTCAGTAAAAATGAAATGGCAAACTCACGTGTCATGGCTCGAGCATGTGTGCTTGTCAACAACGCAATCGTTGCTACACTCATCTCTGAACTAACTACCAGAGATGTATGTGCTATCACAATAGATGTATCTGTTGGAAACCTCAACAGAAAATACGTTTATTGTTCGGTTTATTTACCGCATGATGAACCATCCCCTACGGATGCTTTCAAGCAAGTCATTGCATACTGCACTTCAAAAGGCCTTCCGCTAATTGTTGGTAGTGATGCTAATGCTAACCATATAATCTGGGGCAGCTCAGACATCAATTTGAGAGGCTCCAGTTTGATGGAATACTTAAGTAGTACAGATCTTGGATTACTTAACATAGGCAACCGCCCAACCTTCATGGTATCTGGTAGAGAGGAAGTGTTAGACATAACGCTTTGCTCTAGCAGAATATGTCATGAGCTGACCAATTGGCATGTGTCAGATGAAGAATCTTTATCTGACCATCGTTACATCTTGTTTGAACATGCGAATGTTACTTCGCATACTTTGCGTTTCAGGAATCCCCGGTCAACCAACTGGGATCTCTTTACCGATTTGGTTGCAGCCAAATTTCATGGATACTCACCATCAATTGACACTCTAAGTGATTTAGATGATGCCGTTGATACTACAACGGCCTTCATCATGGAAGCTTTTGAAGAAGCCTGCCCTGTGCGGTCTGTGAAGACCACAAGAGGAACCCCTTGGTGGACGCCAATATGGCCTTTCGGTTAATCCGAGTAAAACATCTATTGTTCTTTTCACGGAAAGGCGAAACCGTAATGGCGTTCGACCTTTACGTCTCTTTGATTCTGAAATCGATGTGACTGAACAGGTAAAGTACGTTGGAGTCATTCTTGATTCCAAGCTTTCCTGGATACCTCACATTGAGTTCAGAATCAAGAAAGCTTGTATGGCCTTCGGGCAATGCCGGCGTACTTTTGGTACAACTTGGGGTCTAAAACCCAAGTATATCAAATGGATTTACACAACTGTGGTTCGGCCAATATTGGCTTATGGATGTGCTTAATGGCGATGTCTGGAGCGTTCTCTTCAACTCCTACGGCAGCGCTAGAAGTTCTCTTTGACGTTGCCCCATTACACATTCATCTCAAACAAGAAGCCCTTTCTTGCACTTACCGGTTACGGGTACTCGGTATACTAGAGGAAACTCCTGTGAACCGCACATCAACACACACCTCGTTGTTTCCACTTTTAGTGAATTGGGACAAAATTGTCCTTGCTCCAAGTGATCTTACAATTGCTTGTAATTTTCCATATAGGACATTTTCCACGAAATTCCCTTCCCGGGAAGAGTGGACATCTGGTTATCTGGAAAGAAGTATTTCAGACGGCATCGTATGTTACACTGATGGCTCCCTTCTCGAAGGTCGAGCAGGTGCTGGTGTTTATTCTCGTGAGCTAAGGCTGTATCAGTCTTACTCACTTGGTAGACACTGCACCGTTTTTCAGGCCGAAATCTTTGCTCTTATGTGCGGAGTGCAATCACTTCAGCAGCACTTCAGCAGCACGTAATGGGCAAAGTAATATACTTCTGTTCAGATAGCCAGGCTGCTATTAAAGCACTTGCTTCGGCCAACTCCAGGTCGAAGATAGTTATCGCTTGTCGAACTCAAATCGAGGAGCTGAATTCAGAAAACGCTGTTCACCTTCTATGGGTACCTGGTCATTCTTCCATCGCTGGAAATGAATTGGCTGATGAGTTAGCTCGCTCTGAAGCATCACATGACTTCATTGGCCCCGAGCCAGCTATTCCGATATCGAAGTGTTGGATTAAGCTTCAGATTCACACCTGGGCTGTCACTCAACACAGACAATATTGGAATAGTTTGGAGTCATGTCGTCAAACCAAATTGTATAGTGCTGAGCCATCTCTACGGGTGGCGAAGTATCTAACTAATCTGTCTAAGCAGAATTGCAGCATGCTAGTCAAAGCATTGACTGGCCACTGCCGACTCAGCTATCACATGGCGAATATTCAGCAAACTGATTCATTTGCCTGTGATAGCTGTGAATCCGATTATGGAACTTCGTATCATTTGATATGTAACTGTCCAGTTTTCGCGCAACTGCGTTTCCGAGTATTCGGTAAACACTTATTAAGTGAAACTGACTTCAGAAACCTGAATCTTCAGGATATTCTGTTGTTCTTAACCCGCTGTGGTAAAGAGCTATAGGCTCTCTTTACGCTTTATGCGTTATTACAGTGCCCTTTTCAGGGCGCTGTTTGAACCCATTGTGGTACGCTTGTGCGTTAGTACCCTCTTCCAGGGTATTTTTTCTATTTCCCTACCCGTCCCTATCCCCATCCAAATCCTTTTTCCTTCCTTTTCCCTCAGGTAGATGATGAAATAGGCTGTTATTTTGGCGATGGCACAAATGTCCCAAATGGAGGATAACGTGCCTCTGGAGCCGGCCTTCTGATACCTGATATTGTCGAGCTTGTCGACAAATAGGAAATCTTGGTCGGGGGAAACACTCTTTCTCTGCCTTCTTGGTGGTTCCGGAGAGACGTAGGGTTTGGCGACCATAGGAATGTGTTTAGTGGGTACGAGGAGAGCGTAGTCCTGGCTTTTACTTTTGTTGTAGAAGACGGCCTCAGACCTACACTACCCTAACCTTCTGTTAGGGTGTCTGTTGAGCAGATTATCCCCCTATGGTTTAGAAGGAAAAAAAAATAAGACGGGGGAAACACTGTTTGCCTTCGCCGTGTAGCTTCTTGTTCACATTCCGATGGGCATTCCTTTCCACTTATAACAACAACAAACCGAATCCAAACGGAATCTTTTTTCCCGGCTGCTACAGCTCCCGAATACGCTAATACACCAGGCCATACACACAAAACTTTCACAGAATGTACGAATTATGTTTACTTTTCAGGTGGATTTTACACGATACTTTATGGAAAAAAAAACTTACATCGTAAATCCGGTGAAAAAAGTGTGACATAAAATTCAACCGTTCGACCCCACAGCTTGCTGCGATCCCCAGTTGTCCCATGTTCTATCGGAGTCCCTATTAACACAGGACAACAGTATGGTCCACTGCACGAATTAATGCTGGCCTGCTTACTCTCACAGGAAATTTGACAGCCGACACCGCTCAAACGTCAAATTTCGTGTCCATGCTGCACGCGGCAGTACTTACGATGGATTCGTGGTCGCCAAGGTAACCGGGGTCTTTTACTGTAGATGCTATGCGCCTCTCCATTGGTTGATGAAGCAGATCACGATGATGCTGGACTGTATAGGTAAACTCTAATCTTGTGGATGTGATGTGCACTGGCCCCTATCCAAAGCCAACCATTTTCAGAACAATATAAAGACTTTTGTGATCCACGTCTTAGGCCTTGACTTAGTACAACAAATTCAAATTCATATTTCTTTATGGTACAAAAGGGCACTTCCCCAAGGCACTTCCCCAACGCCACGAAAATACACACCACTCACTCCTCCAGACAGGAAAGTACCAGTAAATTGTGAAATTGAGTGTAGAATCATAAAAAGCAAAACAGAGCAACTGCCAAATGTTTGAAGTGCATTCGAAAAGGGAAAAAAAACCTTCGACCACCAACCTCGTCACCTCGTACCCTCCAGCAATGACACACCATCACCAGCCAGAAAATCTAAACCATCCACCATCTCATCCTTTTATAGCGCCTCGTTGACTGACTGAATCAAAGGAGTCGTAAACCGATGATGATAGGATCACGCGCTCCGGTGATTGGCGGCTGGGGAGCGCTAGCTGGCTGCTGGAAACGGCGAGAAACGATACCTACCCACCCAGCCGTCAATGGTAGTGGAACGGGACCGAGCACAGAAGTCAATCGGAATCACACCAGAAGCAATCGCATCCACCCTCGCCATCACCATTTTCGCCTGCGAGAAGAAAAAGCGCCTCGATAAGACGGTACCTAGAAGAAATCGAGCGGAAAAGGAGCAGCACGTATCGAAATGTGGGAATAAATGTTGAACCACCAAATAAGCCACTTTGATTGGGAACCGGAATAGTGGCGTAAGTTAATGAAATGAATGGTGAAAGACAGAAAACTCTAAAATGTTTTCAGTTTTATTTATTTATTAATTTATTGTTTATTCGTTAACAGGTGAAATCCCCTCCCCAATGACAATGGTTTATCTTAAAACCAACATAAAACTCTTCTAAAATTAAGCTTATTAATTTTCCGATATAAATTAAAACTACACGATGACATTTGTTGAAAACACGGGACATACGGCGGATCAGTTCATGGAATCCATAGTTAGTTCTGGTGCGGGGAAAACGGATGAATGAATTTTGGCGAAGATTCCGGTAGTGTATGTTGATATCCAGCATGCTGAGGAGCAGCGGACAATCAACATTGCCTTGTAGGAGATCCCCTATAAAGTACGCTTTTGCCACGTCGCCCCTCGGCTCGAGTAGCTACAGGCATATCAGTTTGCAGCGGCTTTCGTAGCTTGGCAAGTTTAACGGGTGCCTCCAACTGAGGTGACGAAGGGTGAAACGGACGAATCACGATCGCACAGCCAGCCAAACGCCACCTCCGGAACTTTTGTTGCCGTTGAGTGCGGAAAAGGTTGGCGATATCCGTGGTGGAGTCTGCCATGATCGAGCCGTCGATCATGGTAGAAGGCAGTCTTGATTCTTTCCTTTGGTTATTGACATGACACCAAAATCGTTTCGATTTCATGCTGTTTTGTAGACGCTCTTGATAGGCATTGTAGAGACGATCGTTGAGTTTCTTGTATTCGGTGCTCACTTCCAAATATACTGATCTCGTAGCGTCGGTCCGATATTTGCTATGTCGCCGAAGGGCTGCCTTCTTCAACCTCTTGAGACATCTTAGATCGACATTTGACCAAGCCGGCTTGGGCGCAGCACGTTCAGATTTCTCTGGAACATACTGGTCTATGGCATACCACAGAATTCCAGAAAGCGTTGACGCAGCGAGATTGGCATTCAAATCGCGAAAAACGTCATCCGAATCGACATGTGCCAGAAAGTTGTTGATTTTATTGAAATCAGCCTTACTAAAATTGTAGGATACAGCGAAAACGGATTTGAGGGCATATTTCTATTCTCGCTAGCACAGGGGGATGATGCCGACAGATTTTAACGAATGGAGAGGGGGCTTGCATGACTGTGTCATCCATGCATATTTCCTCGCTGAAGAAACACAGATCGAGGATTCGATTGTTTTCATTTTCGACATCGTTCAACTGCCTAAGTCTAGCGGTGGAGTACGCGTCGAGCAACTGTCGTGATGCTGCGCTAATAGAGGATCGAGAAGAAATCGGAAAGAGGTACCCACAGGAGGTGCGTTGCCAAGAGATTGCACTCAGATTGAAATCTCCGACGATGATAACGTTGTCTCTGGGCCCCAACTGAGCAACAACCCAATCGAGCGAGGCGAGGTGGTTTTCGATCAAATCGTCATCGTTTTCACGATCAGGTGGTATATAAACCAAGCACAAATAAAGCGTTGCGTCAGCTGTTGTGATAGCGATCCATAGTTGCTCGACCATCGGACCGCCAGGGGGATTAAGCACACGCGATTTAAAGCACGACCGCACAGCCAGCCAAACGCCACCTCCGGAACTTTTGTTGCTGTTTGAAGGAGACCGGTCCTGCCTATAGACGGAATACGAGTCGTCGAACAGTTGACTCGTCGAGGTGTTTTATTCAGCCAGGTTTCACAAAGAGCGTAGACATCGTAGCAGCCGTCACTGATTGCTGACTGGTACTCGGTGATAGAGCTGTTGATCCCACCAATATTTTAATAGAACATCAGGATACTTGCGGAGGCCAGTGAAACGTTTGTTCGTGTTGTTGCGACGATGAGGACCTCGATGCAGCCGAAAGTACCGGTAAGCAGAAATTCGAATCAGCATCATGCGGCAAAGATTCGGAATCATTGTAGCAGGCCAGTTCCAAAGCCGGTGGCAAGGGTTCGATACTAGGAACGGAGGACGAATCAGATCGCGAAGCGACACTAATATTAGGGTACGTGCCTTGTGGGGCACGGTGGAAGCCCCGTTCCTCAGTCTCCACTACAGGACCAGGACGGCTGTGTTGACGCTGGCAGCAGGGCTCGACTGAGTTAGACGGGTCGGGGGCTTCCATAATGCCGTGGCTCGTGCGTCCTGGTGAGTCGCAGGCTGACGTCGAAGGGTTGCGTTCCAGTGCGTTTTGTGTTTTTCAGCGGCGTGTTGCTACCGTGGGCACATGGCAGGCCAATCTCGGATCTGCTGGTATGGGTTCGGTGGTGCTACGGGCGGAGGACGAGTCAAATCGTGAAGAGATGCTATTGTAAGGGTACCGTGATTTCGGGTGAAATTGATCACTTTTCGCAGATTTTGATGAATAATTTTTGAATACTAATCAATATGGTAACATTATATGCATTAAAACAAGTACGACCATAATTGTCATCAATCACCGAGGCTGAAAATTCTAATGCAAATCATTTTATTATAAAAAATATCATTTGAAATAAAAAATCAAAAATTTGACTTTCAGGATGAAATTGATCAGTCAGTGAAATGTTGT
The DNA here is from genome assembly GCF_035046485.1 of Aedes albopictus. NCBI lineage: Eukaryota > Metazoa > Arthropoda > Insecta > Diptera > Culicidae > Aedes > Aedes albopictus. Next base: position 157,818,744 of record NC_085136.1, read on the forward strand.
TGTAAGTGCTGAAAATATTTTTCCACCTGCATTAACCACCCCAGAATGCGAAAAGCTATGCAAAACTTTTACAAGTCGACTATTTTTTAAATTATTTAAGTTTGAAGTTTAATAAATCTTAAGAAAACGCCTGAAGGTATGCAACTCCCATACAAAATATGTTATAACTTCCTGAAAAGTACAATTTTATACATAAATTTCAAAATTAATAAAACTTTTGATGACGAAATCGAGTTTAGCGAATACTTGGCAGCTAGAAACATTTATTCGAATATTCATTACATTTGCGATACGGCTACGGTAACAAAAGTTTTTCTAAGTGTCTTTGAAGTTCGCCCAACATGCAATTTCGGAAAGTATTGCATTTTATACAGAAACTAGCTGTACCCGGCAAACTTTGTCTTGCCTACTGCGTTTTCTGACGTTTCAAGTCCCTAGCCAAGCCTAAGTCCCCGTTCAAAATGTATGAAAACCCGATTTTCAAAAATTCTCAATTCTCTCATGTTTTTTGCCTCATAAACCTTCCTTGGGTGAAAACTAATAGAACAAAACTTAGACGACCCAAATCAGACCATCCGTTCGCAAGTTATGCGCGATCCCACGTATGCCACTGATTTTTTATATACATAGATATGTGTCTATTTGGATGTAACACATGTAAACTCATCATTCAATAACTCTTGAGAGAGGTGATGAACATTTTTTACAAATTGTTTTAAGTTTAAACCGTTATTTTTAACAAATAAAAATGGTCCTCACACTGATCAATTTCACCCCACTGATCAATTTCACCCGAAATCACGGTACTTGCTCAACTACAGGACCAGGACGGCTAAGTTGACGCTGGCAGCAGGGCTCGACTGAGTTAGACGGGTCGGGGGCTTCCATAATGCCGTGGCTCGTGCGTCCTGGAGAATCAAGTGCTGATGTCGAAGGAATGAATGCTTCCCAGTGGTCGAGTAGTGAAGCGGCTTTGTTCTCCGTGAACGGAACGTCGAGTAGTGGTTGAAGTCATGATTAGTTTTTTGGGAAATCTACGAATTCCCTCAAACGAATGCCGACAGGCCAGGATGATGGCTCCAGAGCCATTTCCTTGAAATCAGGATCTAATCCTATTTTGTAAGAGATAAATGTCAAAGTGGTTACCTCTTTCCCTTTCGGAACAAGGAGCACAACCTCTGGAGCATCAGGTAAATTTAACAATCGTGAAACTACTTTTTGCACATCGTTGTCGCTTATTAGCGGATTCAATCCAGTCATGTACAGCCAAAACTTGTCGGGTGCAGTGTCTTGCGTGATAGATGGCCGGAACGGACACATCCGGTCCATGGTCTTCTCGACGCCGTTTAACACCAAGTCTTGGCCATGCTGACGGCGAGGAAACAGCGACAGATTGAAACGGCTGAGCTGGCTGACCAGTAAAATTGTCGATATTCTGGCTCAGTTTTTCAACCACCGTGAACAGCTCCTGCACTTGTTTTGATATATCAGTAAGTTGGCAATTAGGCGTCCCATCATTTTGGCTGTTGCGATTGTCGGCAAGATTAGCTTGTATTGAACGACCGTTTAGTTCATTTCTACAAGGAGGACAAATGAATATTGCCTTCCCTGATGAAAACGCTTCTTTGAAGGTGCGAGAGTTAAATAAAAATTCGGGGTGGCGGGCGCGGTAATTCCTCCCTAGAGCCCTTTGTCATCATGGGCTTCGTCTTCGACACATTAATGACCAATTCGATTCGCCTGGCTTCATTCATTGGTCGGATGTACGTCTCCGCCATCGTCTCAAATGTGCGAGCTATAATATCAATCAGCTTTTAAATCAGCGAAATCAAGCAGCTGAACGGACTTCGTGAAAATCGTTCCACTGTTGATTAACTTTGCTCTCCTTATTATACCCTCTTAAGCAGTGTTGAACGGCAAGCACGAAAGACTATCACCTTGCCGTAACCCTCTGCGAGATTCGAAAAGACTCGAGAGTGTCCCTGATACTCGAACTACGCACATCACTAGATCCATCATCGCCTTGATCAATCGTATCAGTTTATCCAGGAATTCGTACTCGTGCATAATCTGCCATAGCTAGTATCGATCGATTGTATCATACACTGATTTAAAATCAATGAACAAGGAATGTGTGGGCACGTTGTATTCACGGCATTTCTGCAACACCTGGCGGATGGCAAACATCTGGCAAAACATGGGACACACGATACCTTCCATCCATTCCTCCGGTAATACTTCCTCCTCCCAAATCTTGGTAATGTCCCAGTGTAGTGGTTTCACCAGTGCTTCTCCACTGTATTTTAGAAACTCGCTTGGTAGTTGATCTGATCCAGCGGCTAGTTTTTCAACCGGCCAACCTCCTTCTCAATCTCTTGTAGGTAAGGGGCTGGAAATCTTTCGTCCTGCGCACATGCTCCTAGATCTGTTACCACACCACCTTCGGTACTTGCAACGTCGCCATTGAGCTGCTTATCGTAATGCTGCCGCCACCTCTCGTTCACCTCACGCGTGCTCGTGAGAAGAATCTCGTGATTGTCTCGGCTCATGTCGCCTTGTGGCACAAATCCTCTGCACGCAAAACAAGAAAAGCTACCAAAAATTGAGATATGCCTTTTCTATCAATTTATGTATTAAAAACGTACAGAAATTGTGATAAATCATAATCCATTCGTTGTATTAAGATGCGCTACACGGTTCCACAGCTTCCATACCACTACACACAAACACCTCCATTCAAACCCGAGAAGTTGAACCGGGTTGCGTCTAAAAATAACTTTCGCTTCGTTGCTGAGCTTCGCGTCCTATTGTTATCATGGAATTTTCCACTTGCAAACAGCAACCTGCTCGATGCGGGCTTTTCAGTGCACAATGGGTCTAGAGTCGTATTTACGAAGACAAAAATGTTTCTGCCAAGTTCTGTCATTTCTTTTTTTTTTTCATTATTGTGAAATGATTACGGTCAATCAAGTGTGACTTATCCAAAAATCTGCTGATTAATTATTCTCTATACAATATCAGAATGTTTTACAAAGTTATAGCAAATTTACAAAAATAAAACATTCGATTGATTTGATTGATTTGTCTTTATTAAAGAGACTTTCAGCCCTTGGATAAAACATTCGAATCATTAGAACTTTTTCGAAAAGTTTTCAATAAATTGCAACTTTTTTGCCTTTGGTCATATTTTAGTCGAGTCCAACGATACATGAAGACCAATACATGAGTCACAAACTTTCAAAATTTAATTTAATTTGGTTCGCTTAGTCCTAAGGTACAGTAATTTGACAAACGGAAGTCAAAAACTAGAGATAGAAGGGCTCTAATTTCGTGTAAAGTTAAGAATAATCAATCAAGCCCATATTTGCACCAATTAAATCAAACTCGTTGAGGAACAAGTAATCAAAATTTGAATAGTTTTGGTGGACTTTATAAAAGGATACAACTTGCTAAAAATGTTTTAGGCAATTTTTAAAACTTAGCATGCTTTTGTATATACCACTAGGCAGTGCTAGAGGTCAAGCAAATTTTAAATTTAATATATCTCACAATTCTGGTCACTTACAAAGTTGGTGTCTTTGACAATGTTGTTTGGTAGGTCAAGGGCTTACAGTTGTTGCAAAATTTTGCCACAAGGAAGCGCAAGTTACACATTTGTAAAATTATGGAAATGAATTTTTTTTTTTTCGTAAAGCAATCAAAAAGCTGTAATTTAGTTTTCTTTGAACATATTTAAGTCAAGTCAAAGGTTTTTCAAAGAGCTATATATTAGTCATAAATGTGCAAAATTTCATTTCATTCGGTTCACTTAATCCAGAGATATAGCAGTTTAACGAAGAACACTCAAATATGAAACATTTTACTAGAGTCGCTCCAACTTCATGTAAAACTATCCAATCGAGCTCAAATTTGTACCATTTATAGCTAACTAGTTGTGCAACTAGCAGATAAAATTTGAGAATATTCCCTACACATTATAGAAAGTTACAGGTTGCTGAATATATTCGAGATAATAAGTAAAAGATACATGCTTCTACTAATTTGCAACTAGCGCCGTCTACTGGCAGAATCCTGAACCAATCAGCTAATCAACAGAAACGCCTTAATAAACCAAACAACATTGCCGAAGAAACCAACTTTCTAAGTAATCAGAGTTCTGAGATATATGGAATATAATAATTAATTTATCGTCAGCGCTACCTAGTGGTGGAATTTTGAATCAAACGGCCCATCACCAGTAAAACCTTTGCTGGCCTAACAACTTTGCCAAGTGTACCGAATATTTAAGTAATCATGGTGCTAAGATGTACGGTATGGAAATTTCGCCAGTGCTACGTCTTGCTGTCTGTGATATATGTCATACCAGAGACAAACAGACGTAACACTGATGAAATGTTTATACCAAATATCTCATCATCCTGGTTACTTAGAGAGTTGGTGTCTTCGGCAATATTATTTGGCTGGTCAAGAATTAACAAATGATGAGCCGTTTGATTCAAAATTCCACCACAAGGCAGCGCTAGTGAGCAAACAAATATTATATTCCATATATCTCAGGACTCAGATCACTTAGAAAGTTGATGTCTTCGGCGATGTTGTTAGGTTGGTTACTGCCGCTCAGTTGATTAGCTGATTGGTTCAAGGTTCTGTCAGTAGGCTGCGCTAGTTACGAATTAATTTTTTCATGCAACTTTTATTTATTATTTCAAATATATTCAGCAAGCTATAACTTTTTCAAAAAATGCACCAAATATTCTTAAATTTTTCCTGCCAGTTGCACAACTAGTAAGCTATAAACGGTACAAATTTGGGCTCGATTGGATAACTTAACATAAAATTGGAGCAACTCTAATAAAGTAGTTCATATTTGAGTGTTCTTCGTTTAATTGCTATATCTCTGGATCAAGTGAACCGAATGAAATGCGACATTGCACAATTATGACTAATACATAGCTCTTTGAAAAACCTTTGACTTGACTTAGACACGTTCAAAGAAAACAAACTTACAGCTTGTTGATTACTTCACGAAAAAATATCAATCATTTGAATGATTTTGCAAATGTGTAACTAGCGCCGCCTAGTGGACCACTTACTGTAAGCCCTTGACTCACTTAACAACGTTGTCGAAGACACCAACTTTCTAAGTGGCGAGAGTCCTGAGATATATGAAATTTAAAATTTGCCGTTTATTGGTGGAATTTCTAATTAAACGATCCATCACCATCCATCATGGCATCGCAAATAAAATTATTAGAAAGCAGATTTTTGAATCAGTTTAACCAGATGAACCACCCTAACATAACAATAATAGGGAATAGGGTCAACAATTGAAAATAAACTTTCTAAAACACAATATGTGTCTAAAAACTTAAAGCTGAAGCTTAAACAGTTTTGTCTTCGCAAATACGACTCTGGACCCATTGTGCAGTGTGGCGGCTGTTTCACTTCCATCACCAAGCCATGTTTGTGTTGATCATGATGGCTTTCAGCCTCTTGTCTATTCATGTGCAGTTATAGCCGTATTGGTTAGAGCGCAGGTTACTGTGCATCACCATGGAAGTGTCACGGTTCGATTCCCGTCACCGCCCGTATTTCTTTTTAAACATGTATTGGTATTTGATGCCGCCGCTGCTGCCATGATCAGTCTAAAAATAGAACAAATAATGAGAAACCAGTGCGACAGAGCACACGCACACATGCGAAATTTTGCTTTTTCAGATTCTAGGAAGCCAATACAATTTTTGGTATACTGCCACCTACCAATTTTTGTATTTGCAAGGCCCTAAGGGGCTGTTCATAAACCACGTAGACCAAATTTTGCCCATCTGAGACCCCCCCTCCCCCCTCGTAGACTTTCGTTCATACAAAAATTTTGAAATTTGTATGGAGCGTAGACTTTGGCCAGACCCCCCCCCTCCCCCCAAAAAGTCTACGTGGTTTATGAATGGTCCCTAATACAATATTTGTATATGTTTCATACCCAATTGTATTAGAATCTGCCAATCTCAGGTTGCGTGTGCGCGAGCGGTTCAACTTCTCGTAGAACTTCCGTGTGTCCTTAGCGCAGTACAGCTCTTCCATCGCTTCGTGATCTCGTTCTTCCTGCTGGCGCTTCTTTTTCCGGAAGACTGAGTTCTGCCTTTTCCGCGCCTGTCTATAATGTGCCTCATTCGCACTCGTACGATGTGCAACATTCTCACTCATGCTGAATTCTCCTCGTTTTTCATCTGTTTACATTCGCCGTCGTAAATAGGGTATTGGTTCCCTTATTAAGCATGTGGCTCCCATTTTCATCCCACGAAAAACAAAGGATTGAAGCGCTGTTTGTTTTGTTTCTTATTTTTGTATTTTTTGTTAGAAGTGAGCACCCATGAAAACAAAAAGAACGGAGTAAATCGGTGCCGTAATCGCTTGTTTTCGAATAGGATGGAAATAGGAGCATGAGATTACTGATGGCACACATACCCTACTAGTCGTTTCTGTGATTCGATGCCGCAAGGCCTAGTGCTGCAGCCGAGGTACCGACCTATGGCTGCCCTATGGATGTCTCTCTCTCTCTTCTCTTCTTGGCGTAACGTCCTCATTGGGACAAAGCCTGCTTCTCAGCTTAGTGTTCTATGCGCACTTCCACAGTTATTAACTGAGAGCTTCCTCTGCCAATGACCATTTTGCATGCGTATATCGTGTGGCAGGCACGAAGATACTCTATGCCCAAGGAAGTCAAGGAAATTTTCTTTACGAAAAGATCCTGGACCAACCGGGAATCGAACCCGTCACCCTCAGCATGGTCATGCTGAATACCCGTGCGTTTACCGCCTCGGCTATATGGGCCCTATGGATGTCCTTCCAGTCATTTTTAGGTGAAGCTGCGCCAAGCTGCTCTTCCGTTGGTAGGGCCACTGCTAACTGCTGCGCGTTGTCTTGAGTCACTTCTACGTTACGCAGCCACTCGATGTTGAGCCGCGATGTTTGACTTCGACGCGTTCTAATAACCGTCGAATGTTTTGAGCGCTTGCATACAGCGACTAGGTAGTGATTCGAATTTAAATTTGCACTGCGATATGTGCGGACATTGATTATATCCGAGAAGAATTTAACGTGGATTAGAACGCGGTCGATTTGGTTTTCTGTTTGATGATCGCTTATCCTCCAGGTGGTTTTGTGGATATCTTTGCGGGGGAAGAAAGTGCTTCGGACTACCATACCGCGAGAGCATGGGCGCCAACTTAGGGGGAGGGGGCAAGTATGGTTCTGCACCTCAACACCTCCCCCCCCCCCCCAAATTTTTTGATGATTTTTCGATTTTCACATACACAAATTCAGAAAAACCAGGCTTTGGCTTTTCTTGGAATTCGTTGATTTGCACCAAGATGATACGGAGCTTGACAATATGGCCTACACAGGATAGTCCGGCAATAAATCCTGCATGCTGCCGCCGTCGAGTTGCATCAATGTTCTCCTGTATCCGGTTAAGGATCACTTTGCAGAGCACTTTGAAAACGATGCACAGCAACATAACACCGCGCCAATTATCCTATACAGTCAAGTCAGGTCACGCTTTTTGGGCACTTTTATTAGGATGCCTTGCATCCAGTCGACCGGAAATGTAGCGGTTTCCCATATGTTGTAGAATAATTGAAGCAGCAGTTGTCCAGATACTACAGGGTCAGCTTTGAGCATCTAGGCCAGTGGTGCTCATCCTGCGGCCCGCGGGCCGCATGCGGCCCTCCAAGCCTTAAGATGCGGCTCGCGGAGTACTTTAAGACGAATCGAACGATTATTTGAAATAATTCGATAAATTTATTAAGATATCAAACCAAAAAAAAAATCATCTTGTACTGACTTTTCGAACGCTCTAAGCAGAATACCCTCTTCGAATGAGTGTAGTCAGTTTCGTACCTTTTAATTCCGCCCTATGTTGCGTATCCTTTGACAGATACGCGTATTTCGACTACCACTTGTAACCTTCCTCAGTGTCAGTTATAAGTAATCACACTCATTCGAACAAAAAAAATGCTGATCAATTTATATAGTGTTGAACACAAATTAAATGTTTAATAAACAAAAGGAATAATCCGTTCTGGTAAGATTCGAAATCGCAACTCCGAAATATTTCGGCATTTCAGCTAAGTCACGAAGCCAGCTTATAGTTATTTATAAGTGGTACGAATCAAATGAAAGTTTGTTAAAAATGTAATCTTGAATCATTTAAAAATTAGTTGCAGTTTTTAAGCGCAGTCAATGCAACGCTGAGCAAATATTTCTCATTTAGTCATTTCGCCTTTCCGAAGAATATAAAAACACAAAGCACGAAGTTTTTGACAAAATTTTCAACAAATCTCAACTTGGTTGCACATATTGTTTAATTTTCACTGTTTGTTTAAATTTCTATTATAAGACTCACACATTTTTCGAAACAAAACTTAGGAATCCAATTTGAATTGACCAAGCGAAACTCCTGAACAAACTCAATGAAAAAAAAATCTCAGGCGAGATTCATAAAGCGTCTCCTGTGCCCTTTTGGAAAAACTTTTGGAAACATTTTTGGAGAAACTCCAGGAAACATTATTGGAGAAAAATTTTAAGCAACTCTAAGCGAAATATATGGAGAAACTCAAATCATCCTGGAGAAAATAAACCTGAAGAAACTCAATGAGAAAGTTGTGGCGATACTGCATGGAAATTATAGGAGCATCTCCTGGAAAAATGTTTAGGTGCCACTCCAACAGAAATTTCTTAAACAACTTTAGAATAAATTCCTCGAGCAACAAAAAGAGAATTTTCAGGAGTAACTACAAACAAGATTCCATAACCACTGCATCAAGACACAAAAGAAACCTAGAACGCCGGAGGAAAATTTGAACAATAAATTTGAAGCAACTTATGCAGCAACTTTAGAAGATAATGTTTAAGAAACTTCCGGGAACCATTGTTAAAAATCTAATTTTTGAAGAAATTTAGTGATGAAGTATTTCATCAACTTTAGAGGACTTATGGAAAGAATTTACTAAAATCTTCAAGAAACTCCTGGAAAATTTTCGGAAAAATCCGGAAGCTATTCAAGGAGAAATTCTTGGAAACGATTAATGAGGAATTCCTGAAGTAACTTCAGGGCAGTTCCAAAGGCAAATATAAGAGAAGTTCTTAGAGGTGTTCCAAGAGAATTCTAGAAAAACTAGAAGAAACTTCAAGAAATTTCTCGAAAACCTTCTGGAGCAACTCTACAAGGAATTTTAGGAGAAAATCCAGCAAACCTTTTTGGAGCGATTCAAAAAATATTCTTGTAAAAGCTGCTTGACAAGTTCGTGAAGGGGCTTCAAGACAATTCTAGGGGCAACTTCTAAATCGTTTGTTTGAACTTCAATTTGAAGTTCAAACGTTTTTCTCAACCAAACTTATGAATCTAAATTGAACTCCACGAAGGGCAATAGATTATAAAGTTTGACCCTTACACAAGTTTTGAACAATTCAGATTTTTAATAAATATGCTTTAGAATTGTTCTTTTTGAGCATCGATGTTTTATGCGGCCCGCAGGTCGATCCCGAATTGTAAATTTGGCCCATGGTATCCTCCAGCCTGAGCACCACTGATCTAGGCTGATATGAGATCGACCCCTGGGCACTGTTCGATTTCATGCTACGGATGGCTGTTTCTATCTCCTGCAATGACGGAGCTTCGGTGTTGACACGGGTAGTGCGTCGAACCCTTGGCGGATCATACTGACACAGACAAACAGACGTAACACCTTGAACAATTTTCATGAAAATCCATCGCCCAGTTCACACTACCATCACCTGGTGGAAAAGCTGCACGAGTCACTGTGTTGTGCAATATCGTCAACAGTAGGCGCTAGTGTGAAACGTCAAACGCATAGAATAACGATGCGCGCGCCTCTGGTTGTGAAAGCCACAACTATGAAAATTTAAAATGATCGTTGAAAGCATGGTCGATGGAAATTTCGTAAGTGTTACGTCTGTTTGTCTGTGATGCTGAGGTCACATAACATAAGTGGAACTTCATAGTCAGAGCGAAGGAAAAAGTTGTATCCTTTTTCCAGCACGCGAAACTGTTATAACTGTTATAAAAGGCGTCGAACTGTCATTTATTTTGGTAAACAGGAACGAAGATTGGTATCTGAGATATGCGCAAAACTAGCTGCTGGAAACCCACTTATTCATTTTGTCATAAGTTCATTGAAATCTTCGAAATAACACATTAACGTTTCACATATCGATCTCCCTTTATATTTACAGCTAGAAAACGTATGTTTGAGTTGAGTTTACAAAGTTTCATCTCAATTTATGTCTTATTTTAGAACTCCACGTGCTGCCAGTCTAGATCTATGAGGTCTTTGTTTTACTCCACAGCAATTGAAAATGGTATACATGCTGAAAAATGGTATGACAATAATGTTATAAAGCATTTGACATTTCGATGCCCTGTATACCAGTGTACGAACTCGGAAAGGCATCAACTTTTTGAGCCAGAGTTCCACTTATGTTATGTGCTGAGGTGTTGGTGGCATGGCCGATACTTGAAAAAGGTTTCCAAAGTGCTTGAATCAGCGTCAATAATTGTCGAAGATGTGTTTTTCATGGGCATCGTAGCATTCATCTTAGTCCCACTAAGGCGTCGTGAGACATCCGTAGAGAAGACTACGCTCTGTTGTTTGTTTGTTGGGTTTGTGAGAAAAATCGGGTTTCGGATGGGATTCGAATCTACGTAATCGCTAGACCGAAGCCATAGAACAGGTAACGATTCTGCGAAATAGAAAGCCACACCATGAGCACTCCCTTTTTCTAATCGAACACATGTCGTCACATATACCATTTATGCGGCTATTACTACTACACGACAACTCTCTTGCCCCAGCAGGACTTGCTGTGGTCGAACGATATCGAAATGTTTTGCGATGGATGTGCTATTCTATATCGAGCTCCTTCGTCCACCATGTACAACGGTTGATGTGAAAATTGGCGTAGATATGTGTGTTTTTCAGCACAATAAAATATTCAATTCTAGCATTCGTTTTGCCTTTCTCGTACACCAAAGTGTACTGAAAGGCTATATGTTCACTCAAAAAACGAATTTTCGATAGAAGGCTCGGAGGGTCAAGTCACATATACCAATCAACTCAGTTCGACGAATTGAGATGATGTCTGTATGTGTGTATGTGTGTATGTGTGTATGTGTGTATGTATGTCTGTGTACAAAAAAGGTCACTCACTTTTAAGGCACTTCCCATTGGCCGATTTTTCGGATTATAGCTCGAATCGAACCGGAATTTTACCGCATTGTTTGCTATTGAAAATGGTTCGGATTGGTCAAGGCGTTCCGGAGTTAGGGACAATTTAGTGATCCGGACCACCATTTTTCACCCGAGCGACAGGTGTAATTTGGTTAAGCAGGCTCTTGGTGGATGACTACCGCGACGACGCGACGGCCGCCACAGCACACCACGAAAACGAGAGTAAGAGAGAATGTGAGAGAGACAACGACGACGAAAGAGCGGCGCTAACGTGCACCCTTAAATGAAACAACGCAGTGCACGAGTAACTTTCACGCAGCGAGCAAAAAGACAAAAGAATTTTCACGCAGATTTGTGTAACACCGGATCAGCACATTTTTTGTGTTGATCCGGTGTTACACAAATCTGCGTGAAAATTCTTTTGTCTTTTCGGTCGCTGCGTGAAAGTTACTCGTTGCGCTGTATACATCGAGTTCTGCGTGTGCTACGACCTACAGAGGCAGAGGCGGTTCGGTGGTTCATCGATTATGGTTACATGATACCCTGGGCGGCGGTCGTCAAAACCGTTCTCGCACTCTTAAAAAATTAGGAATTTACACGTGACGTGAACCATCAACGTACGTAAACATTTCATGACTGAATGGCAAATTTGACTTATTTTTACATCCATCATGTAAGTTCGAGTTAGTTGCACAAGGTGTCAACAAACCTTTCTGGCCAGGTAGGTAGAAACAGTTTTACTTTTATCGTTTGCCTCACAACTCGGTGATATGGCCGAGAGGCATAGTCCGTGCCTCTCAATCAGCGGACCAGTGTTCGAATCCAGTTCATTATTTTACTTTCATATGTTTAAACTGCCAACTCGGTTTTAGCGATTGCTAGCTCGACATTATTTGTGATAGAAGACGTAAATTTGTGTCAAACGGGCCGCTCCTTTTATGTGCATCCAAGAGAACTTAAATTTACATGATTTTTTCTAAGAGTGCATTCTTACATCAGAAATGCCTGAAATCGTTTATCAATTTTGATATTTTATTAGTTAGTAAAATTCCAAGTTTAGTTGATTGAGAAGACAGAAAATTAAAAATGCTATGAATTGATGTAAAAAGTTTTGCGGGTTTTTCGTCTTTTTTCGACTTTTTTGGGGGTTTTTCAGCTTGGCAAAACTAGTGTCGCTCCCCCTGGGTAAACTAGTAAATTTATGTGCTGTGTAAATTGTGCATGGGAAATATGTCAAGATTTTTAAAAAAAAGATGAATAAAATATCTAGATGATGCCTCAATATTTAATACGGCGATTGTTTTCTTGAGTTTATTCTCTGAAACCAAGAAAAATGGTTCTCCTTGGTTAGTTGAGAAAGTTATCCGGAATCATAAAAATCCACAATGATCGAAATTTCAAATCATGCTCATATAAAATATATCTATATAAAGTGGACTTAATTTGTCACTTGTGTTTTGTTGAAAGAATATTTTATGGCACGAGAAAGGCACCATCACCGCTAGGTGGATTAATAAGGGTTTTTAAAATTCAAAACACTTCTTGCCACCGTTGTGTTCTGCTGCAGTCCAGACCAGGGAACCCAAAGAAAACGACGTCGTCTGTGCATGTACAATGTCGAAGAATAACCAAAGTTGTGCAATATCATCGAGCAAAATCGGAAGCACCGGTTGAGCGAATATTGCTTTCCATTCCCATACAACATTGATGGTTCCACTGTTGATTGCGGACTGCAGAGAGGACGTATCAATCGTGAAAGTGGTGTGATACCTATACCTTTGATTTTCTCTCACCATTTTCACCCTCTTTGGCTTTGTTCGTTTGATTCCGTTCCGATTGCTTTCATGCCTGATGAATGGTGAAACAAGATAATCAACGAATTCAGTTTGTTCCATCAGTGCCGTCTGTTTCTGTCACTATCCTTTAGCACTAGAGATAATTTTCCTGGGCAAAATAAAAACATTTTCGCCCAACAGAAACCGAGAAGATTAAATCATAGGCTTAGGAATATAATTAAAATCGGTTTAACTTTCCCATTGCGTTCCGCTAGCAGCGCCAAACAAACCGTGCACCTGTGCGAGAAAATCCCCTGACAATAGAAAAATAAGCCTTTCGTGTCTCTTCTCGACTACGGGCGAAGCCGTGTTTTGTTGGTGAAGCGAAAGACAAAGACAAACTTAAGCGCAGGTGACAAGATCCTTTCTGCAATCACACTGGAGAAGAACAATAGCACGTGGAGCAGCTTTGCGTATTATGATAAGAGTCGAGTGGTACCTATGTCGATTCGAAGATTGGTTTGCTAACGGAGTTTTCATGTGAGTTGCTGAGTGTAGTACGCTTTAAGTAAGGACTCATGATTATTGGAGCAACGCTCGCTGGTAACGTCAGGTTGGGTGAAATATCAAAAACTTAGAGAACCTCTTTTGCGAGATTCTTTCATTTTTTTCCAGCAGTGTAAGCTAACCTATCTCGGGTAGAGGAAAATATTTTAATATATAAATATTTGTTGCCCAAAAAAATTTGGATGAGCAGAGCATGTAAAGAAGGGAAGACGATAACTGGAATGTTTATGCATCCAGATGGAATAGAATTGGTGTGGGGTGCTTCCAGCTTATCATAATTTACCGGCTAAAAACGCTCAAACATGCATGTGGTGAGCACTTGGGTATCCTCTCATTACCTCCAAGCAGCGGTTACGTACTCTCAACGCAATACAACAATTTGTACTGTCACTCAAATGGAAGCTCATCAATTACTCAAGAAAACAATTACTTTCACCGTTGACGCCGGTGAAGCACTTGCCACTGGAAAGCATTTTGCACCGACACCTTCTTCTCAGATTGGATTCAAGTGTAGAAGGAGCAGGCGGCAAACTCTCCAGTTTTGAAACGGTAAGCGCTACACTTCTCGAGTATTTTGAAGCATCACTTAAATTCTCCGTCTCTTCCAGCATCCGATCAGCTAGCGCTATCCTTGAAACGCTCCACACCAGTTACTGTTCTCTACCAGCTGTGGGTAAGGTTATGTAAATAAACATTCTGATGCTTTCCGCGTGCTCGTTCTAGGTGTGCAAAGTTGCGAAGCAACCGTTTAATAACCATCAAATGCCGTCCCGTTTGCTACTCGTGTCGAGTTGTGGTGGAAAGGGAACCAAAACAGTAACGAAACGCTAGCAGCCTTCCACAAACCGCGTATCGTCAGAGAGAGTCAAACATAATTGAACTTCTATCACTAGCTACATACTGGCACAGGATTGAACTACGTCGAACCATACCTAGAGCTGGAGCAGAGGTGCCAAATACAATAAACAAATGGTGTGATGGGTAAACTAACAGTTATCTGCTTTGTTACACAAGAACTATATGATTTTACTTTTCTCATACTATTTCAAGAGATGATCGTAGTTTTGATTCCTGCTGATGGAAAGCCAGTTGAGATTCCATCAGAAATTCTTGCTAGGATTGCTCCAGGAATGTTGGTTGGATTCCATTCATGTATTTCTGGAGGAATCCATCACGAAGTCCTGTTGGGGTGCCTCAGGAAATTTCTTTTGAGAATAATCCATGCGTACTTGGCGGACTCACAAATGAAATGACTAAAGAACCCCAATTGAAATTGTTTTATAGATCCCAGCAAGAATTACTGAAGATATCATAGTAAGAATATGTGGAGGAATCGCAGCAGGAAATCCAAGAGAAATTCTTAAGAGAGAAATCTGTAAAAAAAGCTAAAGGAATTTTTGTAACAATCCTTGGAGAATTTACAGGAAAGATGTGCATATGAATACATGGACAAACCTCTGGAGCAATCTCAAGAAGAATTTCCCATCAGGCATTAGTGAAGGAATTTCAAAAGGATCTTTCCAAAGATTTCTCCATGGGCTCCTCCAAGAGTTCCTCTTGGCATGTCTCCGGGAATTTCTCCAAGAGTTCCTTCAAGAATTCCTCTACGAAATCCTCTTGAATACCTACTGGGATTCCTGAAGAAGTTCATCCTGTGATGTCCACAGGAATTTTTCAAAAGATTCCTCCACAAATTCATCTAGGAAATTCTCCAAGACAACATGCTGCGTTTATTCCAATAATGCTTTATGTGATTTCTCCAGGAATTTCTTTTGAAATTTATACAAAAAATCCACCATAAATTCACCGGGAGATTTTTTGGAGATTCCTTCAGAATTTCTCTAGGGATTCTTCCTAAGAATTTCTATTCCAATTCATCCTAGAAATTAATTGAAAATTTCTGTTAAAATTGTTCCCGAAAACTTTTGTGATTTTTCCACTAATTCTCCTAAAAGTTTGAAATACTTTTTACAATTCCTGCTAGAAATCCTTCAGGAAGTCCTAAAAGACTCCCAAGTGTAATAACTGCAGAAATACTATCTGGAAATGCTTGAAAAATCTTAGCAAGAATTCTTGGAGAAATCCTGGTAGGAGTTCATTAATGAATCCCGGAAACAGTTTCTGGCGGAGGTTATACAAGAAGAATTCAAAGAGGAATCCTTGAAAAATCTGTTACGGGATCACCAGAGCAATTTCTGGAAGAATTCTTGGAGACATCCATGGAGTAATCCAAGGAGTTAACCCAGCAGTTATTTATAGCAAAATGCCATCAGACATTTATGGAATAGTTCCCAGGCGAAATCTCAAAAGATTTCTCCTCCCGGAATTTCTCTAGGGATGCTTGATGGGGTTCTTCCAAAAATTCCTCCTAGGAGTCCTCCAGCATTTTCCTCAAAGAAATCCTCATGAATTTATTGGAATTGCTGCTATGATAGTTTTTAACGGTTCCTCTTTTTTCTTCAAAACCATAGGGGGCTCAACAGACACCCGAACAGTAAGGTCCGGGTAGTGTGGGGTTAAGGCCGTCTACTACAACAAAAGTAAAAGCCAGGACTACTCTCTCCTCGACCAACTAAACACATTCCTATGGTCGCCAAACACTTCGCAACGAACATCGATGACTCCCTTTGGAAGTCCATCACGGTAGTATGCTCACTACTTCCGTTGTCCTCGGAAGGAGGGCAGGTCAACCCCACGCCCGCGCGCAACTGTTTTACAGTCATCAAGAACTGATGCCTACGTTCAACCATATCTGACCTGCTCGAACATGCATGCGGCAAGTGTATCACTACCCTTTAGGTCCTAACGGCTGCACCAGATGGTTGCTGACAGTAGGGTCTCTACCTTCCCCGGCCCTTACCGGGGACCCCTTGCCAACCGCGGGCTGGGATCCAACCCAGTAGACCGTTGCCACGACAGCAACGCAACAGGACTTACTCTCCGCGGCCACTTAATCGCTGGAAGGGACAAATTAGACCGCAGGGCATCGGTATGACCTACGAAGTCGACTCCGAGTCCCTGGACCACCTCTTGTACCGCATCAGAACTAGCCATTCTGCGAGTCCACGCGCCACCTTCTCTGTAGCTCCAAGACCATGTGGACGATAGCTGTTGAAACGGCTTTCCAGCAAAACTCATCCCTACACATCCTCTGGACAAAATTGTCAGGAGTTGTGTCCTCCCCACATGTGGCAAGCATGAGGTCACGCATTGTGCGAAAAAGTGGGCACACGAAACGTGCTCCGCCGTGTCCTCTAAACCAGCACAAACAGGGCATTCGGGAGAACCTGCATGCCCGAAACGGTGTAGATACTGTCGGAAGCAGGCCATGGCATGGAAGAACCTGTGTCAGGTGAAATGTTACTTCCCCATGGTACCCATTAATCCAACAATCTACCCTCGGAATCAACCAACCCGGGAGCTACTTGACAGCTGCCGAACAACGTCAGCGTACCTAAAAATTTTGGTCCGGGTGGTACTGTCAGATTCAAAGCGGCATGCGCTACTTTTGAAAAGGACGAAAACTGACAAAAACAAACCGAACAAAAAATATTACAACATTAAACAGAAACCTTTATTTGTTGTTTCCGCTTTTTTGTGGTAGATAAATGCAAATTAAGTGCGGCATAATGAATTTGTTTACTAAAAGCGAAAATTATATCTATAAAACAAGTAAAGGCAAAGTAATCGGCTTTCATAAAATTAATAAGAAACTCATATTTTCTTCTAGTGCGGTTATTAAGCACCAACAAGTAATAAATTAGGTTACTTATGCTAACATATGTAGCTGTAATATCTGGTGGCCAAGTCAAAATGGAAGTTAAAAACAATCATTTGCAGATGTTTTTTTTTTCGAGTTTGAGTTTGATCTTCGGTTTGGTCTAGCATGCGCAGTCACCAATTAATATGGAAGACCGTTTAAACATGTGATTTTATTACATTTCTTACAACAACAAATAGAAAAATCAAAATAATTTCAATTTAATGAACATTAGTTTTTGCACTTCTGTTGAATACGTCCTTTTGATACGAAACGCTAGCCTCTTGTTGGCTTCCACTCACCACGAAACAAAAAGATGTTTTCGCATGGACAAAAATTATTGCGTCAGTGAAGGATGGACCCGTTGTTTACGAACAGTAGCGACATCTGCGACTTGCAAGTAGGTACGCGAAACTGAGCTCATCTGTCAAGTTACGGGGGGGTTGGAATCAACCTACCTATGGGTCCACCTTTCTCTGGTGGAACTGTCCCACACGCACTGCGATTTGACCATGGAGGCCATCCTGCCAGTCCTGGGAATGCCTATTGTGCCGTGCATTTCGAAGCACTCCATGTCCTACCTGACAAGGATGCCGATTAGGTTGTCCCAAAATTGCATATGGTCGAAAAGCTTGGGGGCTCACCCTGCAAATGATAGCTAAGGGTGTTAGAAACAAACTTTTGTATGACGGCAACTTTCAGAAATGACGTTTAGAGGTCGCCCCGGCGAGATTTTTGAAAAATGGCCATTCTTCGTAATAAATTTCATACAAATATTTTATACCGTACAAAAATTGGCAATACCCACTATTTTTACATTTTTTACAGCTTGATATGGATCCAAACTTCTTGAAAAAAATAATTAACGACATGTTTTGCAAGTAACTTTTTGATACTGAATTTATGAGTTCACTAAAATTTGTCATTTTTTATATACTGTGCATTTTACCCATCATAAAAAGTATCTGAACCTAATGCTAATTTAAAACAATTTCCATAAAAAGATAGGAAATTTTATGCGGAAAAACTTTGCTGAAGACAGCATTGCGTTTTTTCTATCCGTTTTAGAGTTATTCACGATTTGCTATTTGGTGAAATTTGAATTTTTAGGTATTTTTCTAAAAATGTCACATAAGAACTTCTTAAAAACACATACAAAGTAAAAAATCACGTATGCTCGACAAATTTTTGTCTTCATTGTGTTATGGAACTATGGCGACATAATTAATTTATTTTTATTTTTTATTATTCAATCCCTTTATATAGAAATTAACTAGCAAAGCTCTCTTGACAAGCTTAGTACTGCTTATTGATTTTTTAAAGATATTCTCCACAAAATGTTGAGCTATATTTTCGAGTTTATCTTACTTTACTGTCGATATTCTCAATTATTTTTGTACACGAAGACGTATGAGTCCTGGACCAGTGAAACAGCCCAGGAAACAGTGGCAAAGTGAATAAAGGCGAATACGTTGATCAATACCAAATTCAAATCGCGATTACGAACATCTTACGTAAGAATACCAATTTTTATATACTAAGTTCCAATTCAAGACATTCTAAAAAGCAGAGCATGTCTTTTTTTTACATTTACTTACTTGAACTATCTTATCAACACCGAAAATAAGATACACCGAGGAAAATTGAAACGGGTGGGATGAGATGAACCAGCGAGTTAACGTAATGTTATCCAAGGTTAGAACAATTTGATTACCATAACACACACACGGCATACAATAAGACAAGGTAGGCTATTATTGAAACAATAGTTTTGGACGTAAACAAGTGACATTATTTTTATCATCTATATGTTGATCAAAATGATAGGGACTAATAGAACGTTTCATTCATGTCTTGAACGATTTGAACAACATCATTGAAAAACAAAATCGGCATGTTTTGCGGAATGTATCACCTTCTAAATGGTATGGAAAATGTGCCGTGCTTTTGATTGTGTATTATGCTCGTATAAACCATTGTCAGTACATCACCGTTAAAAATGCCATGGCCTACTGAGGCATCTCAAAATGGTATTGCACAGTTCCCACTAAATCGAACTGCACAGTATGAAAGTGTGGCGGTTGAAAAGTGTGACGATAAGTGCAACCGCGACGTCGAGAAATGTCACAAATAAGCACGTGGTGTGTGTTTCGCCTGATTCTTTTTCGATTTTGTTTTGATTCTCATCCATCTGACAACCCGCGCATTTGGCTTTCTTTCTTTTTTCTCACCCAGAATCATGACCGGGTGGCCAGTTATACAGGTTTATGCATTTCTCTTGTAGAAAAAGATCATAAAATGTGTAATGTATAAAATTGATATCGGCAACCGTGCTGGAGCACAAAAATAGTGTGATAGATGAAGTGCATCAAAAATCCATCTTTCAAAGCAACCAGCAATACCTAATGATAAAGTTTCTCGCTAGTAGGTACCTTTCTATATCAAAGAAAAATAATTTGTCAACGGAAACAAACATTCAATAAATGAAGCCACCATAATTCCTAAACACAATCAAGACAAAAACTTGTTGAGCATACGTGGTTTTTTACTTTGTATGTGTTTTTAAGAAGTTTTTATGTGACATTTTTAGAAAAATACCTAAAAATTCAAATTTCACCAAATAGTAAATCGTGAATAACTCTAAAACGGATAGAAAAAACGCAATGTTGTCTTTGGAAAAGTTTTTCCGCATAAAATTTCCTATCTTTTTATGGCAGTTGTTTAAAATTAGCATTAGGTTCAGATACTTTTTATGATGGGTATAATGCACAGTATATCAAAAAATGTCAAATTTTAGTAAATTCAAAAATTCAGTATCAAAAAGTTACCTGTAAAACATGTCGTTATTTATTTTTCCCAAGAAGTATGGATCCATATCAAGCTGTAAAAAATATAAACATAGTGGGTATTGCCAATTTTTGTACGGTAAAAAATATTTGTATGAAATTTATTACGAAAAATGGCCATTTTTCAAAAATCTCGCCGGGGCGACCTCTAAACGTCATTTCTGAAAGTTGCCGTCATACAAAAGTTTGTTTCTAACACCCTTAGCTATCATTTGCAGGGTGAGCCCCCAAGCTTTTCGACTATGTGCAATTTTGGGACAACCTAATGCCGATAGACATCATACCAGTGATGACGCACAACGCGTCGTGTGATACGGTACGGTACGCGCTCGCAACCCTCAGGCACATTAACCTGTAAGTACTCCAGCTTCCATCGGTAGCATTTAGTACTTAGCGCAGGGCCCCACGCCAGGCCGCCATACCTAAGTATGGACGTAGCAACACTAACCAGAAGCTTGCGCTTACTGGCGTTCACCCCAGAGCTATTGGACATCATCCGGGACAGTGCCGCAATAGCTGTGGAGGCTCTTTTACAGGCATAATCGACGTGGCTACCGAAGGTAAGCTTATCGTCGATCATCACGCCCAAGTGTTTGACAGAGCGCTTTGACAGGATAGTGCACTCCGACAATCTCCACTCCCACCGGGAACTCTGACCTCAACACCTCATCGTACATGACATTCCATAACACTGGACCCAGGTTGGGACCTTGCGGGACTCCTGAGGTTACGTGAAAGCACTTCTGACCCACCTCCGTGTCGTAAACTAGCACTTGATTCTGGAAGTAACTTCCGAGAATCTTGTACAGGTACTGGGTATCCCCAGACTAGAGATGGGAAAACTGATTCAATTTTGATAGTGAATTCTCCGACTCGTTTTCGTACATTTCTGCTTAGTTTTCAAGAAAATCTGGTTTCATGGCACGGACGTTGACGATATACACAAACGCGTAAGCATGACGTTAGTAAAATGCAGGATACACAGATTTTCCTTCATTCCATCAAAGAATCGATTCATTCATGCGAGCCGCCATACAATATAGGAATAAAAAAAATGATCAATTGGTAAAGATTGCGATGTTCTGCGTCGAATCATCATTAAGAGCGCAGCTAATCTAACTTGTTTTGGCAACTCGTTGAAATCGTATTGAATATAAGTGAATCTTTTGAAAAGAATCATAGTTCACTCACTCGGTTTCGCGAATCGATTCTTTGAGTCGATTCGCGAGTGAGTTACCCATGTCTAGTCCGGACGGAGTTCGAAAATTTTATATCCTTTCAAAAAAAAAAAAAATTTTGGGAATTTTTCCGGACTTCCGACTTTTTCAGCCGATTTTAATCAAAAGTGGAAAATAATTTTTATTTTGTATTTTTTTAATCGCTTAGAAAAATTGCTTATGGTTTGACAAAAAAAAACTGCCTACGATGCTTCGTTCTTGTGTTATGATTTTTCAAGGTAGATGGTGTCTGTAGAAAATGTTTGTTTTCCACTTAAGTTTTCCGGAAAATTAGGCGACCTCGATTTTTTTTTTAATTTAGTTTTTGTTCATACTGTATATTATGCCTGCAAAATTTGATGATAATTGGTATAGTATTTTCAATAGTACAATCGAAACAATAAAGGGTGCTGACTATTTGCTGTTTGAGGGGCTAAAATCACGTTCAGTCCTTATACATGTTTCGATTATAAAATTGTTGATAGTGCATCGATTTGTTTGAATTTTTGCCTATGCAAGAAATGTAGATTGAGAGGTTTGTGTTCAAAATTTTAAATAGCCATTTCCTTTGCCGTTACAGCGCTGACAAGCAAAACTAGAGGCTGTGCAAAATTTAATGGCGCGCATACTACTGTTTCATTGCTACAACAAAAAGTACTGCACCGATTCACATGAAATTTTGCAGGTGAAATGAACACACCTTAAGATGCTATCACGCCTAATTTGAGCAATTTGTATGTATCTATTGCAGAGTTACAGCCGTATTTCTGTGTCCCGATAATTGTGGATACATTCTTTATCATATTACATTTCATTTGCTGCAGTTGCTAAGATTTTGACAAGCTTGCAGCACTGTTAAACACTCAACATTGTACGGAGGAGGACAAGAATAAGTGCTCCAGATTCTGCGTCCACTTCATTCGTCAATGTCCTCCAGCTCATCGTCGCACATCGTACGCACATTTCCCCAACCATCATCATCTAGGTCGCAATGCTGCCTTGCCTGCAAAGTGCGCTCGACTCGGAGCTTCTCTTGCATGCAGCACGCCTCCTGGAATGAGAGCAATTTTCAAGTCGATTTATATTCATTTAGGATTTAATTAACACAAACCTAATCGTCAGCACAAAGTATGAAAATTTTATGAGCTCTGCACGACGCGTGTGCTGTGTCCTAATATTTGGGGATGCTTTGCATTCGGACTGAGGCATATAATTGAGTTGGTCGAGAATTACACCCAGTGGAAGTTACTGCCGTGCTATGTCATCGACATTAGGTCTGCATCGTAAATTTTAAGGGCGTTCGAATGTATCGATTTCCCTGGACTGAAGCGTAAACTGTGAAAACACATCAACAGGTCACGAATCATTATCCTGGCACTTCTCCCGTTTATTAAATTAATTATTTCCTCCGAAACTGAGTTAACCGCTTCGTTTATGCTTTGGGGTTCAGTAAATCTTTTCCTAAAGCGAAAAGCCAGAAGATTTTATCGTACCAATCTCGGGAAAAGTTTTTCTTGCTCGACAGCAGCCCACTGACGATGTGGCGATGATACTGGGAGAGAAGTGTCGATAATAAAATTAAGTACCATATTGCTTTGCGGTTGTGTTTTCACTTTTGCCCTTGCCCTGTGGCTTGAATTTGTGACTACAGTTTGGAAGCGTGCAAAGTTCGCTGTAGACAGCCAGATAAAGTTGAATGCTGTGCAAAGTGTTTGCATCAGTTCACACCACCAGTCTGGGCTCTCTAATGGAGAAACGGAGCAAAGCAATTCCACTCGATCAAGTTACAAGTGTCTTACGGATTTTAATTTTCCAAACCATCATGGGTTAAAAACTTGCGGAATTTACTTCGTACATTCCCTTCCCTCGCATCAAATTCTTTCCGACTGTCGGTTGCCCACCAATTTCAGTGCCTCCTTCCAAGATGCTTCGGTAGTATATCTTATTACACGACAGACTGGATACAGTTTGGATAGCTGAACACGAGACTTATTCGGCTTGCCTCCAAGAAAACCTCAGTTGTTCCGTCCGTCCGCGCCGTAGGGACTAGTTCTGTTGAGTTCGAGATGACTGGCTTTGTGCAATTTTTAGCGCCGCCCGGCGATGTTGCCGAAAATCGCGTAATATCGCGTTTCATACCGGAAAACTTTACCCTGCACAGTGCACACTCAGAACGGAGTTCCAGCGCTTCCAAAATAAAATTAGACGATTTACGCGAGCGGCACTTTAACGCAATAAATTACTCAAAGAAGATTCAATTTCCTTAAGCGAGCTTCAGCTTTCGAGTGGAACGCAACAATTTGAGCATTTTTCGATCCCACCGAGAATGCTGCGTTTATTAAATACTTTCCGAGGAGCATCGGTTGCTAAGCATATTGAAGGAAACTTTTGAATAACTTTGTCTTGCGAAAACTATGTAACTGGCTGAGGAACACCGCAAACATAATCAGCGACTATTTATTTTTGGGATCGTTCAGAAATAAAAATTAAATACTCTTTGGGATTGCTTCTAAATATATATTGTATCTTTAATATTGCCACTTTGTAACATAAAATCCCAAGATATTTAAAACTTTTAAATATTTCGTAGGCTTGACATGTATTTGGTATTGCTGGGTAATGTGTTCCTGAGGGAATAAATAGGGCCCATATAGCCAAGGCGGTAAACGCACGGGTATTCAGCATGACCATGCTGAGGGTGACGGGTTCGATTCCCGGTCAATCCAGGATCTTTTCGTAAAGGAAATTTCCTTGACTTCCTTGGGCATAGAGTATCTTCGTGCCTGCCACACGATATACACATGCAAAATGGTCATTGGCAAAGGAAGCTCTCAGTTAATAACTGGAAGTGCTCATAGAACACTAAGCTGAGAAGCAGGCTTTGTCCCAGTGAGGACGTTACGCCAAGAAGAGGAGAGGAGGAGGGAATAAAATGGACTTTACTGAGTTCCTAAATTTCTCACCAAGCATGAAGGCATAAAATATTAGTGTAGGACAAAGGCTCATTCTATAGAGGTAGCTTGAACGCGACTACAACCGCTGCAGCGCGCTGTTGTGATCATTATTGTAGCCGAGATTGTAGTATTATCTAGAGTCATTCGAAGAAGTGAAAATAGGGAAGATAGGAATGAACTCGGTGCTGAACGGTACCAAAACAAAACAAGCGTTTTCAAGATGAACGTTGAGTCATGAGTATAAGCATTAGTATGGGACAAACATCACATTCTCGCTCCAGTTGACTTTTTCGATCCCATTTAGGTCCCATATGATTAGTACAAAATTTCAGCGCAATCGGTGAAACTATAATTTAGTGCAAGCGGTTCAAAGTTTACATAGAATTTACTATGGGAAAAGTTGCACTTTCAAATAAAAAACCCCAGAGGTCGCCCCTTGTCTCCTTAATTCAAATCGATCAACGCATCTTGTAGAAAAATCATTTATGAAACTTTCCTTCGAAGACCGTAAAACATGGATGCTTGTGGAAAAAGTTATTGATTTATTACCGATTAGTGATGCAACGAACGGCTTTTTGTTTTGTTTTATCAGCAGCACTGCTGCTGCTGCCTTGGTTGCTGCTGTTTCTGGGGGTGGTGATACCACCCGCCACCCCATTCAGCAACGGCAGCAGCAGTGCTGCTGATAAAACAAAACAAAAAGCCGTTCGTTGGATCACTAATCGGTAATAAATCAATAACTTTTTCCACAAGCATCCAATTGTTTTGCGGCCTTCGAAGGAAAGTTTCATAAATGATTTTTCTACAAGAAACGTTGATCGATTTGAATTAAGGAGACAAGGGGCGACCTCTGGGATTTTTTGTTTGAAAATGTAACTTTTCCCATAGTAAATTCTATGTAAACTTTGAACCGCTTGCGCTAAATTATAGTTTCACCGATTGCGCTGAAATTTTGTACAGTTCATATGGGACCTAAATGGGATCTAAAAAGTCGACTGGAGCGAGGATCTATTTTTTCCATACAAGCGTGTCCCATACTAATAAGCATAGTTAGTCGTACAATTCAAAGGAATAGTCAAACGGAGCTTGGGAGTAGCTTACCGTACTCAATGTGCACATTCGGGAATTTCAACGGTGCCAGCCACGTCCTTACGGTCATCGAGGACGGAAAGGAATGTTAGTTAACGAGCGTTGCTACTAGAGACCGAGATCACCTCTATTTCTCTACGACTGTCACGGGAAGGTGTTTTTGTTAGTGGGAGGGGTATCAGGTACCAGTAAATCGGCTCCAAAGGCACGTTTTCCTCCATTTGGGGAATTTGTTCCATCGTAATGAACACGAGCCTTTTTATCATTTACCTGAAAAAGAAGGGAAGAAGAAAAAAATAGGACAGGGAAAAAACAGGAAAGGGAATAGGATCGTCGTAACCGCAAAAGCGTACCACAATGGGCTCAACTAGCGCCCTGAAAAGGGCACTATTATAACAAATGAATCGTTAAGAGAGCCTATAGCTCTTTACCAAAGCGGGTCAAGCACAACAGAACGTTCTGAAGATTCAGGTGTATGAAGTCAGTTTAACTTAATAAGTGTTTACCGAGTACTCGGAAACGCAATTGCGCAAAACCTGGATACTTACATATTAAATGATACGAAGTTCCATAATCAGATTCACAGGTATCGCATACAAATGAATCAGCTTGCTGAATATTCGCCATGAGATAGCTGGGTCAGCAGTGACCAGTCAATGCTTTGACCAGCATAATGCAATTCTGCTTAGACAGATTTGTTAGACATGACTCCAAACTATTCCAATATTGGCAGCCTAGAAGTTAATCCAAAGCTTAACTCAACACTTCGATATCGGAATAGCAGGCTCAGGGCCAATGAAATCATGTGATGCTCCATAGCGAGCTAACTCATCAGCTATTTCATTTCCAGCGACTGAAGAATGGCCAGGTACCCATAACAAGGTGAACAGCATTTGCTGAATACAGCTCTTCGATTTGAGTTCGACAAGCGATAACTAACTTTGACCAAGAGTTGGCCTGAGCAATTGCTTTGATAGCACCCTGGCTTTCTGAACAGTAGTATATTACTTTGCCCATTACGTGCTGCTGAAGTACTGATTGCACTCCGCACATAAGAGCAAAGATTTCGGCCTGAAAATCAGTGCAGTGTCTACCAAGTGAGTAAGACTGATGCAGCCTTAGCTCACGAGAATAAACACCAGCACCTGCTCGACCTTCGAGAAGGAAGCCATCAGTGTAACATACGATGCCGTCTGAAATTCTTCTCTCCAGATAACCAGATGTCCACTCTTCCCGGGAAGGGAATTTCGTGGAAAATGTCCTATATGGAAAATTACAAGCAATTGTAAGATCACTTGGAGCAAGGACAACTTTGTCCCACTTCACCAAAAGTGGAAACAACGAGGTGTGTGTTGAACTGTGGTTCACAGGAGTTTCCTCTAGTAAATCGAGTACCGATAGGCAGTAAGTGCAAGAAAGTGCTTCTTGTTTGAGATGAATGTGTAGTGGGGCAACGTCAAAGAGAACTTCGAGCGTTGCCGTGGGAGTTGAAGAGAACGCTTCAGACATCGCCAATGAGAGCACATCCTTTGGAAATGGCGTAATTTTGATTGGATTGTTCTCACTTCGCCCTTTTGCCACCACATAAGATATCCATAGTCCAATATTGGTCGAACAACAGTTGAGTAAATCCATTTGACATACTTGGGTTTTAGACCTCAAGTTTACCAAAGGTTCGCCCGAAGCCATACAGGTTCTCTTCATTCTGAACTCAATGTGATGGGCACCTCAAAGCTTAGAATCAAAAATAACTCCAACGTACTTTACCTGATCAGTCACAAATCAGAATCAAAGAGACGTAAAGTTCGAACACCATTACGGTTTACTCGGATTTACCGAAAGGCCATATTGGCGACACCAACCCTCAAATACCTGAAGGGCGCTTTGCATCAGGTCGAAAAGGGTGCTGATGCACATACCGACTAACAAAATGTTAGGTAGTCGTCGGCAAAACCATAAGTAGAAAAACCGCTAATATTGAGTTGCCTCAATAGCGTATCTGCTACGAGATTCCACAAAAGTGGTGATAAGACTCCCCCTTGGGGGCATCCACAAACACTCAATTTTCTAATCGCCGCCTGACGCAATGCCGAGAAGAGATGTCGGTTTTCAAGCATTTGGTGAATCCAATTGGAAATCATTGGAGATATACCATGACCCCATGCGGCTTCTAATATGGCATCGAAAGGAACGTTGTCAAAGGCACCCTCGATATCTAAGAAAACCCCCAAGCAGGATTGCTTTTGAGCGAATGCCTACTCGATATCGTAAACAACTTTGTGCAAAAAAGTCACAGTGGACTTCCCAGATTGGTAAGCATGTTGGTTCACATGAAGAGGCACATCGGTTAGATGAACATCACGGATGTGATGATCGACAATGCGTTTCAGAAGAAAAGAGGTCAAACTGATAGGTCTGAAACTCTTTGCTTCTTCATTCGACGAACGACCCACTTTCGGAATAAACTTTACAGTAATATCCCATCAGGATTTGGAAATATACCCTGTAGCAAAACTGCAAACAAGTACAGGGTGCGTGCGGTAATTTTGCACTAACCTTCTAACAGGGATATTTCATCAAGGGGTTGCAATAAAAATATAAATCCCACATCATCAAATGCACCATATTTCTAGTGAACTGTGAAAAATATAAAACCATTAAAAATCAAAAACGTGGTGGTATGAGAAAATATTTTCAGATCGTATGTTTTACACTAGCGCGCCCACTAAAGCCTGTATCCGCAATAATCGGGACACAGAAATACAGCTATAATTCTGAAATATTTACATTAAAATTGCTCAAATTTGGCCCAATAACATCATAAGTACTTTTTGTTGTAGCAATCAAAGAGTAGAGTGAGCGCCATTGAATTTTGTACAGCCCCTAGTTTTTCTTGTCAGCGCTGTAATTTTTGAATTTGGCAAAGGAAATAGCTGAAACTTTGAACACAAACCTTTCAATCTACATTTGTTGCATAGGCAAAATTTCAAAAAAATCGATGCACTATCAAGAATTTTATAGTTGAAACATGTATTGGGACTGAACGTGATTTTAGCCCCTCAGACAGCAATTAGTCATCACCCTTTATTGTTTCGATTGTACTATTGAAAATACTGTACCAATAATCATCAAATTTTGCAGGCATAATGTACACATAATCAACTACCGTTTGTGTAAATTTCATGCAAATTGACAGACAAATTTAAAAGTTATGAATACGCCAGCATCGCACATGAAAAACACGAAAAATTTTCACTAACACTCACCCCTATCAACACCAGTAGCTTTCAAACCAATTGATCAAAGTTGATAAAATTTTGCAAAAAAGTGTCTATAAGTATCATAACCGTTAACGAAATTTCATAATTATCATCACAGAACTTTGAACTGTAGCGTAAAATAACCATCTATTATGCGAATGAAAATTGGTCATGATTGTACAAAATGCTCAAAACCACGTCTGTTTGTTTTTCATCCACAGTTAAAAGTAATGCATCGATTTTTATGAAATTTGGCACAAATAATAAACATACACCAAAGAGTTCTCAGTCAATTATTTGGCCAATTTTACCGATTCATTTCAGAGCTACAGCCGTACTTCTGTGTCCCGATTATTGCGGATACAGGCTTTAACATTTCGGGTTCTACTATTTGTTGTGTAAATAAGACGAAATTAGTAAAATGTAATGTGTAAAAGCCCGATATTGATACACGAGACGTAATGCTACAGATATGCTTCAGAAATTATAATTTAAATAATTTTGACGTGGTGATATTAACACATTATCGAATAGCATAAATGAAAACTGGTTGTTTTTTTTTTCGATACACTAAGTCTAGGGTACAACTTTTTGTTTAGCAAGCATCGGACCACTTAGCGGTCTTCAACAAAGATGTTCCGCATAGAATTCCCTATAATAATACTAAAAATAAGGGTTATTGGACGCTTCCAGTGCCATCCAGTGGCAGAAAACTAAAACTTTGTCATTCCTGCACATATTTGTACCAGTTTTACCATATAAACTTCAGACTAGTCGAGCGATACCTAAGACCTAATCAATTCAGCTCAAATTTGTGCTGTAGCTTATGGGAGTCTAAAAAAAGCAAGTTGAGGTGGTCAGACTTAGGATATTTTAGTTTTAAATTTTCTTATAAATGTTTGAGCAGCTCTAGTAGATAACCATTGCTCAAATTAGAATTTCCGACTTCTTCCAGTTATTTCTCCGCTATTTTCCATTCCAGCGATGTAGTTTTTTGAAGGTAACAAGCCTATGGAATCCCCCAACTACACTGAAAAATACAGCTTCATAGCGTTCTTGACAGTTGAGAAAATGCAGATAGTATGCAGCTGCTCAATATATTTATACTCAAGTTATTCGCATTTTCGTCTTCTAGAAACCTCTTTTTCAAATTTATGGGATATATTTTGAACGGCACACATAACGATGATACCATTGGAGCTCCTCTTACAAAAAAAATATTCTAGTTTTACCTAAAATAACACAATTGTTGACCAAAATATAGAGAACAACACTAAAACGGACTTGCAGCGGTTCTCAGGATCGTTCAAAAAAGGTTATCGATATTAGGACCACTTTTCTCTTCCTAAATCATTGAAATAATCACAATTGTTCGCGAAAAAATCATTTAGTATAGATCTATTGTCGAATTATTTTTAAAACGTGTTTTATGATTACGATATGATTTAGTGCAAAAATATCGTACGCACCCTGTAGTTGTTTCAAAATATGTTTGAAATATTCAATTCCTTTCTGAAGCAAAACAGGATAAATCCCATCTGTCCCAGGAGATATGGAAGGAGCAAAGCTATTTATTGCCCATTCAATCGATTCTAAAGTTATGATACTCCGAGCCGAAAAAGAATCATAACTACAAGAAAAGACATCAGGTTCATCCGAAGATGTAATATCGACACATCCGGGGAAGTTTGTACTGAATGAACATTCCAAAACTTCCTCATCAGAGGAAGTGAAATCACCATTTGCGAAGTTCGTTCACCTGAAAATCCTTAGATTTTGCAAGGATTTTGTTCAACCGACTGGAAACATTTGTACAAAGGTTTTTCCAGCCGGACCGTTCAGCAGACCGAAGAGCTTTCTGGTAGGCCTTGCGAGCCGACCTGAAAGCCTCCGATCCAGCAGAACGTCGTCTATTCCAACTCTTTCGACATTGTTTCCTGAGCTTCGCCAGATCAGAGTTCCACCAAGGGCAACGGCAGAGGGCAAGATTCTTCAAAAGCTTCCATGATAGGACATTGTAGTATCAACGGCATCATCCAAATCACTTGAAGTGTTGGATAGCTAAGTCCCTTAGCGTAGGTAAGGCCCCAGGTCCGGACGGAGTTCCGAACCTGGCCTTAAAAGTAGCTATTGCAGAAGCTCCCGAAATGTTCAGGTCTGCTATGCAGAAATGCCTGGACGAGGGAGTTTTCCCAGAAGCTTGGAAGAGGCAGAGCCTGGTACTATTGCCAAAGGCGGGGAAACCACCCGGAGACCCGTCGGCATATAGACCAATATGCTTGATTGACACGGCGGGGAAGGTGCTCGAAAAGATCATCCTCAATAGAATGTTGAAGTTCACTGAGGGCGTAAATGGTCTCTCGAGCAACCAGTATGGCTTCCGGAAGGGGAGGTCCACCGTAGACGCTATCTTGTCGGTTACAAAAACCGCCGAGAAAGCACTCGAGCCTAAGAGGAGGGGAATTCGCTTCTGCGGGGTAGTGACTCTGGATGTAAGGAATGCATTTAATAGCGCCAGTTGGGCTGCTATTGCCGATGCGCTCTTGCCTCTGGGGATACCGGAGTACTTGTACAAGATTCTCGGAAGCTACTTCCAGAATCGCGTACTAGTATACGACACGGAGGTGGGTCGGAAGTGCTTTCACATAACCTCAGGAGTCCCGCAAGGTTCCATCCTGGGTCCGGTGTTATGGAATGTCATGTACGACGAGGTGTTGAGGTTAGAGTACCCAGTGGGAGTGGTGATTGTCGGATTTGCCGACGATATTACGCTCGAAGTCTACGGTGAAACGATCGAGGAGGTGAAGTTGACTACCGACCACTCGATCAAGGTTGTGGAGGCGTGGATGCGGTCCAGAAAACTGGAGCTGGCTCACCACAAGACAGAGGTGACGGTTGTTAACAACATGCAGTCGGCGCAGCAGACGGAGATCAGTGTAGGAGAATGCACTATCCTGTCGAAGCGCTCTGTCAAGCACTTGGGCGTGATGATCGACGATAAGCTTACCTTCGGTAGCCACGTCGATTATGCCTGTAAAAGAGCCTCCACAGCTATTGCGGCACTGTCCCGGATGATGTCCAATAGCTCAGCGGTGTACGCCAGTAAGCGCAAGCTTCTGGCTAGTGTTGCTACGTCCATACTTAGGTATGGCGGCCCGGCGTGGGGTACCGCGCTAAGTACTGAATGCTACCGACGGAAGCTGGAAAGTACTTACAGGCTTATGTGTCTGAGGGTTGCAAGCGCGTACCGTACCGTGTCACACGACGCTCTCTGTGTCATTACTGGTATGGTGCCTATCAGCATTCTTATCAGTGAGGACATGGAGTGCTTCGAAATGCGCGGCACAAGAGGCAATCGCAAGACTGTCAGGATGGCCTCTATGGTCAAATGGCAGCGAGCGTGGGACAGTTCCACCAAAGGAAGGTGGACCCATAGGTTGATACCGAGGGTAGATAGTTGGATTAATAGGCGCCATGGGGAAGTTTCATTCCACCTGACACAGGTCCTTACAGGTCATGGTTGCTTCCGACAGTATCTACACCGTTTCGGGCATGCGGATTCTCCCGAATGCCCAGTGTGCAATGGTTTAGAGGAAACGGCGGAACACGTTTTGTTCGTGTGCCCGCGTTTTCGCACAATGCGTGACCGCATGCTTGCCACATGCGGGGAGGACACAACTCCGGACAACTTGGTCCAGAGAATGTGTAGGGATGAGATTAGCTGGAATGCCGTTTCAACGGCTATCACCCATATCGTCTGGGAGCTACAGAGGAGGTGGCGCGTGGACTCGGAGAATGGCTAGTCCAGATGCAGTACAAGAGGTGGTCCAGGGGTTCGAAGTCGGCTTCGTAGGTCATACCGGTGCCCTGCGGTCGAGATCGACCCTTACAGCGATTAAGTGGCCGCGGAGAGGAAGTCCCGGTAGCGGTGCTGTCGTGGCGTCGGTCTACTGGGTTGGATCTGAGCCCGCGGTTGGAAAGGGGTCCCCGGCAAGGGTCGGGGTAGGTGAGATCCTGCTGTCTGCAACCTACGGGTGCATCTGATAGGGCCTGAAGGGTAGTGATACCCTTCCTTTGCGGGCAGGTCAGATCGGGTTGCACGTGGGCATCAGTTCTTGATGTCCGCTCAGCAGTAGGGCGCGGGCGGGGTTGACCCTGCCCGCCTTCCGAGGACAAAGGGAGTGGCGAGGACCACTCGGGAAACTGGCTAAGCGCCAGCATGCTATCGTGATGGACTCTCCAGAGCGAGTCATCGATGTTCGTTGCTGCTAGGCTACGGCAGCTGACCTTGAGGGTGCGATATGCACTAGCCCCTCTCTGAAGCAATACCTTCTTGGTGGTTCCGGAGAGACGTAGGGTTTGGCGACCATAGGAATGTGTTTTAGTGGGTCGAGGAGAGAGTAGTCCTGGCTTCTACCGGCATTGCAGAAGACGGCCTCATCCCCACACTACCCTAACCTTCCTGTTAGGGTGTCTGATGAGCAGATTTATCCCCCTATGGTTTAGAAGGAAAAAAAATCACTTGGAGTGTCAATGAATGGTGAGTATCCATGAAAGTTGGCCGCAACTAAATCAGTGATGAGATCCCAGTTTGTTGACCGGGGATTCCTGATACGCAAAGTTTGCGAAGTAATATTTAAGAGTTCAAAAAAAGATGAAGCGATGGTCAGATAAATATTCTTCATCTGACACATGCCAATTGGTCAGCTCGTGACTAAAGCCTGTATCCGCAATATTCGGGACACAGAAGTACGGCTGAGCTCTGTAATGAATCGGTCAAATTGGCCGAATAATTGACTGAGACCTCTTTGGAGTATGTTCATTGTTCGTGCCAAAGAGCTCGAACCACGGATTTCTTTTTGTTCTACCGTAAAAACACGCCAAACTTTCACTTTGGCATAACACTGTAATTATAACTTTTCCAAGAAATCCCTTATCTCTTTAACACTTATTTTCTTATCACTAAACTCCACGAAACTTGCGCAGAATACCACCATAGAACCAACAACAACAAAACGATACGGGCGACTTCGAACGGCCGGCAACGGACCCCGCGGACAGTCCAAAACGCGCACCACAACAATACAACACCGCCCCGGCGTCAATCGCGGGTCTTTTAACTTGCCGTCGCAAGAACTCATTCGCCCGATCTGAAAAGAAAAAAGAGAAAAGCCAAACCGGGCGTCGTCCGCTCTGGCTTCATTAGTTCGGCCACGTGACTGAGACCTTGTTGGGGTTCAGTCAGCGCTGCCGGGCGACAAACAAAAATTAAAAGGAAAACATTTCTCCGGCATTGGAGCGAGAACGTTACATCACCGCGTCAACCAGCAACAAGCAGTAAGCATTCTCTCTGCTTGCATCGCTTGTTTCTGGTTAACCGGCGTTGGTCTATAAAGCATGACCGTGAAATCCACATCTGATGTAATCCACTAATTGCGTGGATCACCATGGGGAAATAAAGGGTCTTTCTTAGATCAATGGTGACCATTGATCTTTAGAACTATTCAATACGGGGAGGGAAATGCTTCCTTCGGTCGGCAGGACCGCTACATGTGTTCAAATGTTCAGCCATTCCCTTTGCCAAATTCAAAAGTTACAGCACTGACAAGCAAAACTAGGGTTTGTACAAAATTCAATGGCGCACATTCTACTCTTTCATTGCTACAACAAAAAGTACTGCACCGATTCACATGAAATTTTGAAGGTGAAATGAACACATCTTAAGATGTTATTAGACCAAATTTGAACAATTTTAATGTATCTATTGCAGAATTACAGCTGTATTTCTGTGTCCCGATTATTGCGGATACAGGCTTTAATCCCATTAAGGCAAAGCGTTATGCCTAACACTTCCTCTCTAGCAGATACCATGAATGCCTATGTTAAGTAATCCAAGATCTGTAGGGGAGACTGGGGAGACTTGATCCCTTTTTCTTAATTTACCTGAAACTTTGAGAAAAACACAAAACTAGATCCGATTTCCGTATAAAATGACAGGTAAACATTCATTGCAAGTTTAAACACAACAGAAAGCCTTTAAATTATTGTTAAAGTTTTCAAAACTGTATTTTTATGGAGGTATGTTTTATGATGTATTTTTCAAAAATGGGTGACACTTGATCCCCCTTTGTGAACATGGTTTATTTGAAGGGAAAATAATTCCAGAGTCTTTCAATTCATTTTGTTTTCGAGTTTTCTTGTATTTTCGATGAATATGGAGTGTTTGAAATTGTAAGATTTCCTTAAATTTTTAAGGATATGCCGTATTTTCAAAATGGGGAGACTTGATCCCCATTTTCTTGGTTTGTACTTAAGTTATAATTATCTGACACATTTTATCGTTGAATAGACTAGAATTCCAAGTAAATAGAGGCTTCCGAATAGAATTTTATTTTTCACATGTATAATGTGTGTGTAATCCTCGAGGGATCAAGTTTCCCCATGTCTCTGTTGTGTATACTAAGCTGAATTAATTAAAATATGTTAACAACAGCCTTATTTGGATAAATAAGTTTGAAAGTTTTTTATTCAAGCTATGTGCTGTGAAATTTTGACACGATTTGGTTTAATTTTCACAAAGTTATTGAGATTTTTCGGAACCGCCTTAAAGATTTCTGAAGGACTGAAAACAAACCATCAGCCGTTAAAAAATAATGCAATGTACAATCGAAATCACTTGTAGCCAAAACATAGTCGTTTGTCCAGGAGTAGTTTTGAAAAAATTATGCTAGAAGAAAAATGTTTTTGATTCCGAGCAAATATGGGGGGAACAAGTCTTCCCAGGGATCAAGTCTCCTCAGTCTCCCCTACTACTTAAGTATTCCATCAAACTGGAGGCTCTCAAGTTGATATCTGAGCTGTCCCAGATGATATGGTGAGCATTACAATCACTGCCAAGCGGTAAATATGCCGAACAGTTGACGAATTTCCTGTTGAGATTTCCAACAGAAACATCAATTGTGATAGCATATACATCTATCATTTACAATCTATTTTTACTGAAAGTAGCAAACACCGGATTCACAAGGTTTCCTGGATAGAAATTCCCCTTACGAAAGCAAGGTTCTTGGAGTAAAGCCACTTGGGCTGTACCAATTTGCATAAATCTGTAAAGATTGATCATTGCTGTTGTTTTATGCTGAAGATTGATCTGAGCTATCCTAACCGTAGCAACTACTAAAACTGGGAAAGATTAAACTCTTTTCAATTACAGCACAACAAAGAACAGCAGCAATAAACCCAGATTGGTTTCGATTGGAAAACGCCAAAGGCGAGGATACACAGTATACACTGTGTAAACTGCATAATGCGAAACCATGTTGGTGAAAATTTAAACTAATCATCTTCATAATTCCACTTTTATTCAGCTTTAAGTTTAAGACTGTAGAAGAGCAGCTGATTGTCTTGGAGAAACACAAGGTTCACTGCACCATTGCTCCGGTTAGCACAGTAAGGGAAATACTGTAGAGGGCGCCCTGGTACTCCACAGGCTCCGTTAGTGATTAGGTTATAATTAGACCCCCCTAGCCATTTATTTATTGGCACGGTAGGCATATAGCCGCATTACATCATGAATTAGGGGTCACATGTTAGTGGACTCTTACCATCGGAACAGGCGGTCCGTAGTGTTAATCTTAGCTAATTGAGACAATCGCTACAGACTTTATACAGCTATATACGCTGATCGAGAAAAGAATTTATCATTGATGACCTACTTCATACGGGCTCGATCAGCCGCTAAAACGTCCAATAATGGTCATCGTGGAAGGGAAGTAATATTAGTATGACGTGTGTTGCTACTAGAGACCAAGATCACCTCTTTTTCTGCATAACTGTCACGGGAAAGTTTTTTTGTTAGTGGGGAGTGGGATGGGAATTTGGCACCACCATCGCGAACCACGCTCTGTTCTAAACGCAAAACGAATCCAACATTACACAGGAACTCAAAATGATTAGTCAATGCCGTTACTTGAAGTGACGGACTGAACAAAATATGTTTCGGAAATATACAAACGTTTGTCGTAATGATTAAAACATAAAAAAAACTTCATGATAGTTTCTTAATTAACACTTCATAAATTTTCGCAATAGATCAATAGTATGAACGAGCTCACCAATTTAATTGCATCTCTCTTTCCAGTGGTGGTCCTACATATTTTTGCTCGTGTGACGCTTTGACTTTGCATTCTCTCCGCGATGTTCAAATTTCCATTTTTCATTAGTGACTACTTCGTCATAGCACCATCATCCAGAATACCGAGCTATCACTTTTCACTGCACTGATGGCTACTTCTTTGCAGCACAACCATCCAGAGTGCAGTTTGCGCGTGATCCAAAAAAAAGCCCCGTCTTCTGTAGACTTGAGGTGATTGGCTTAAAATTAGCCCTAGTGCCAAATAATGCTGCATTCGGCGTAGATTTAACGAACCGAGTTGGGACCTATCAAGTATGCACGCATGTGATGTGTTCTTCGACCAAGACAAATTCCTCATCCGTATGGGATAGTAAAGGAAATGCAACAGGTCGTACCACATCGAAACCCAATTTGCTTAATCAAATATTTGTGTCGGAACGTTTTTCGGTCGCCTTTATTAAATTTTGCCCATACATCGCACGTTCCGAGGTTTATCAAACAGTGAAAATGTGAAATTTATTCACATATCCCCTTTCCCTTGGAAGTGGAATCACTAGTGCTCGGGGGAGCGCAAGCCACACTCGCCGCCATGCGTTAAATTGGATTAAAATCATGTATGATCGCACGACTGCCGTCAAGGGTTTCCTTTCCCGTTCCAAAAGAGCCGAACGCCAGGAGGAATTGTGACCAGCCAACAACCTGCCACCGGAATCCCATAATTGAAATCAAATGAATAGGGGAAACATGCCAGCTAAAATTTTATTAACCTATTATCTTCGTTTTATTACTTTCGCTGGGCAAGGAGGTCCATCAGAGCGTTAACATTTTTGAATGGAGGGATGAAATTTGCTTTCCACTTGATTTTACCTCAGCAGCAGCGTTCGATTTCATGCTTTCATGGCTTGCGGTATCAATGGTTCTGAAAACGAAAACGATGTTCTTCTGGGTAATACCCATAAGAGAGATAGCAGCAATTTTCTTGAGAACCTAATCCTCCTAATGGCATTCTAGTTCATCGTCTGTGAGATGGATCCGTCGTCTCTGCGATATGAATGGGATTACTTTTGGTTTGCGAGGAATTAAATGGATCTTATCAGTAAAAATAATAACTCGGTTGCAAAATTGATATTTCTTCGCATATCCTTGGAGGTTGCGAGGTACACACAAATGAGAGTGGATATAAATAGGAGATTTAGACTGACCGAATGAAAAATATCGTTGACGTCAATGGATCGACTAGCATCCATAATTCATAGCCAAAAGCAGAGCAAGTTATGGTAAGGTAGTTGATTCTATCAAAACCCATATGTTTATAAGCTGCGTGTGCCTGTCACTTCAAAGGGATCGACAGGTAATTCTATTGGAAACCCAACAGCGAACATCCCAAAGAACCACGAAGCTGTATATACTTGCATTATTTTTGCTCTGTAGTACTGTATAAAATCATTGATTTGATGCTTCATTACTATAAACATTTCATTAAAGTAACACTTAAGTCGAAAAGGGCCCTACTAAAATCACATTAGTGCCACACTTTACAGCACGATGACAGCCATTGGTGAAGCAACATAAATGCATTTGCTGTAGATTTGCTTTTTTTCAAACTATTTTTTTATGAAAAAATATTTCCTGCGACGTTTTTTGGATCTACAATTCCCCAATTCAAGTGGCCCAACTTAATTCATATCGAAACCTGGATTATTTTTAGAATTATTAGCAGTTTTCCCTCACAGTAGTCGGAAATTAACAGTCATAAGGCTAACTCCTCATAATAAGCCTAAAATAAGATAGTTTTCATGGAAAAAAAACACTGAAAACCATATAGATTGTGGAACTATAGATGTGATTCTATGATCACAAATAAAAAACTTCTGAGTAGATTCAGTTTTATTAAAAAAAAATCGTTAGACATTTCACGCCATCAAAACACATCCAATGAATTTCGTCAGCAATAGTCCATACAGCTTTCGAGCCACGATTATTTATATTGTTCTGCATCAAATCATTGGTTTCTTGTATACCAATACTATTCGTATAGTATCTTTCCCGTATGCGTATTTGCCGAACTAAAGTTTATGCGAAAACTACTTTGTTGACCTTAAATATCTATGCAAGCCTTTGATTTTCCATAAAACCCTTCAAAGGCTTACCATAGCTATATTGCAAATTTTAAAACAAAAGTTAAACTTTTATTTTCACAAGTTAAAACTTTTTCCAATGTTGGGTTTAAAATGAAACCAATGTGGATTCATATAGCTGACATTGCAATCTTTCACATTGCCGAAGACACCACACACGTGAAACATACAGAAAATTTGCTATTCATAAAAATGTAATTTTAAATCTTTTAAGATGATGTTTCTCTTTGCTTTATGGGAACACTGCCCGCGGAAATTTCTGCCTAGTAGGCCGATGGAAAAATTTGCAGCGCAGATGTCAAAACGAAAATTTGATGGCATGCAATACCAGCGAGGACAGCGATGCTCATTGTTGACTAGGTGTTAAATTAAGCCAGGAATAACAGGCTAAAGACAGGAATTAGCCAATTATCTATCTCCTATCGTTCGACAACCCGAAACTTTGGGTGTGGGAGTTCGACAACCCGAAAGGGGTGGAAGGGGTCTGAGTTGACCAAAAAAATGGTCTTAGTTTATGAACAGCGCCTCGCCAAAAATTGTATTTTTGGTCGGTCATCATGTCATGCAGTACAGCCACTCTGACTTTTGCTGAAATTATGAAAAACTTCTCCCTTGCTGCCTGTGCTCGAAGTTGAATCCATAGGACACTTTCACAACAGATAGATTATCCTAAGTCCACTCTCCATGCAAATGACCAAAAGTCTATGAGGAAAAGCAATAATGATTTATCTTGAGTAATTACAGTAAATGAGATGTTCATTAAAAAGTAAGAACTCATTGAAAAACACATTCATCATTCATAGGTTTCACCGTTTCACTGCTACTGTTGATTGTTGTATTCTCGTTCTGTCACTTTGAATCGCAAAATTTTGCTTTGGCCTACTAGGCAAAATTTTCCTCACCCAGTGTTCCCATAAAGCAAAAAGAAACATCATTCCAAAAGATTGAAAGTTTTATTTTGTTGAATAACATTTTTTCTGTAGGTTTTACGTGTTAGGTATCTTCGGCAATGTGAAAACTGTTTATTTAAGCTATTTGACTCCACATCGGTTTCACTTCTAAGGCACAATGGAAACAAGTTTCAACTTGTGTAAATGAAAGTTTGACTTTTCCATAGTAATTCCCATTCAAACTTTAAATTGCGTGTGCTCAGTCAAATTTGATCCGAATGTGCTCAAATTTTGGTAAGATAATCTGAACCCCATATGGCATCGATTAAGCATAGGGGAGCGAAAATTTCAAAAATTGCATCGGTCTAGTGCGCAGGCTTTACCAGAGAATCTGCGATTATCCAGCTTTTTAAGCTGCAGTGAGGGGTGATTCATTTTTGACGGATCTTGTCGACAGCCCTTGCAGCATCACAGTTACTGAAAATTACAGTTCACTGCTTCAGATTTGTCACAAATTTTCACCTGATGTTACCATTGTTACCACACAACAAAAACAATGCAGCGTTCGTAAAAATGGTTGCAGGATTGAAGGAATTGCTTGACGATTCCCGGAAGGGATTTTTTTTTGGGGAAATTGGATTCTCTGATGGAAGTAAAGGATTTCTTGGTTCATGTTAAGTGGAAAAAATTTCTAGAGGATTTTCGGAAGGGTCTATTTTAGAATCCCAGGAATCTGCTGGAGGTTTCTAGGAAGGAAACGTTGAACTTGTGCAGTGCCAATTTTTGATTCCTTAAGGAGTTGTAGGGTAATTCATGTATTTTGGACAGGCTGAGGACAACGTTGGAATAATCGTCCCCTAGCTTCCTTAGAAAGCATTTGATCATTTTGCAAAGTTACCAATACGCTTATAATATGATTGTACTTTGCGTTCCTGGTGACAAAAACCTTAACGAAAGCATTATAAGCTGAGAAAAACACAATTTAGAATCGCCTGTTAGAATTGCATTTTGGACACTGAATATATGTTTTGGACAACCTCAGGTATATATAATTTGGACAGGGCTATTATCTCAATGTTTAGTCATGACTACTGCTTAATCATGGAAGTAGCATAAATTAACAAATATTTTCTTACAAATAAACAAATTTCTCCGCTTAACAGGCATCTTTTTTGATGACTATTACAGTTTTTGTTAAGATAGAGGAAATATCGCCAGACCCACAGAATACGCCTCTATGTATGCAATCGCACAGCATCCCCATATAGCTCGTCAGATGACTAAAATATATTTACAGTAGAAAACTTGTAATGTATTTTGGACACCACCTATTTTAAGCGTTCTAGATGAATGTTAAGAGATTGGCTGCTTAATGCTTCTTTATTGAACATTTTTCATTGCAAAAGGGCTGTTAAATTGCTTACCATTACTAATTCAACGATTTTGAGGTGAATATTGTATGTGACTGTGAAGTGAATGTCGTCTTGCATACCTGTGCATTTGAGGGGTTTTAGTGAAATAATTTACATTTTCGATAATTTTGAAGTAAATTCTTAATTGTTAAGCGTATTTTCAACGTAAGTTATCAGAATAGGGTCTATTTGTTCCAATAATCGATATTGAGAAGTATCTACTTTTATTAGCTCTCCGGAACAAAGCATACAGCGCCGTGCCTGTCCAAATTATATACATGTCCAAATTATATTTTTCACCCTAGTACCTTGGTTTTGTATGCTATTTTGCATGAAAAACTTATTTACTCAAGCTGTAGTACAAATACTTCGTTATGGGGGTGACTTTAGGCCATATAAAAGCAATGCAATCAGTACGAGAACCTTACAAATGTGAATTAAAACGACTGAGAGTATTCACATTATTTTATGCATAATAAAATGTAAAATTTTGGAAATATATGTTAGATTCATGCAAAATTAAAATTCATGCATATCAGTTGCTAGGCAAGTTGCTAGGTAGATGATAAAGAAATATTACTTTCGTCTTTTGAGAATGTTAGTTGGAGTTACATTTATGGAATAGTGGATATATTGTGTAGGAACGTTGACCGTTTACAATGAATGTGGTAAAATTGTCACGTTTGTTTGTCTGTGATGTTATTTTGAAGTGACTAGACACTGATAGGTTGTGAGCAAGTATCTATATATTTGATAGTTTCGATTTTCAAGCGATATTATCTCACATTGACTGGTTTTATTTGAATTTAAGTGTTTGGCCAAATGTTACCCCCTAGAAGGGTTGGAATTGGGCCAATTTCATTTAAGCTATATCATTGTCAAAATTAAAGTTAAAGCATTTTCACTTTAAACAATCCTAAACAGTATAAAAATGAGCATGTCTACCGAATACAACATTGATTTAGAGCTAAAATATTGTTGTAACGACCTACAAAGAGATGGGCTATGCAATTTTGGCCCAATGACACCCCCACTGACGGTAATTAAGTAGAGAGTATATCACTAAACTTCCCACATCACATCAATATACTTAACATAGTAGTCATTGACATCTGAGAGTAGACTGACGTAGGAATCATCACGATCATTCTGTAATAAACCATCAACCTGATGATACGTGCTGTTACTTCCGCACTATAGGGCACTGCATTGTTTTGATTTTATATGGGATTTTGACGTTTCTTGGCCTTGTTGTTTACAAAATTTCCGTAAGAGTGAAAGAGAAGGAGAGAATTTCATGCAGTGCCCTATAGGAGTTCGCATTGAAGATGCCTCCAGAAATTCCCACTGGAGATATACGGACCCGATGACGTTGTGTATCCGTTGCTTCAGACGGAAACTGAAAGAACGTCCAGGTTTCGGAAGGGGACCGGGTCAAATGGGAAGCGAAGGTGTTACGGATTCGCAGAGTGATCGTGGCGGACATAAAGTACCCGACACTTGGTGCGCAGCCTTTTCTTTTTTCTCACTCGTTCATTTTGTTGAACGTAAGAAAGAGTGAGATAAAAGAGGGGGGAAAATGCCCCCTCTGTTATCTGTTTCTTTCGCGTGTTTGTTTACGAGAGTGAGTGAGAAAAAAGAAAAAGCTGCGCACGCTAGAGCCCGACAGATTAATTGATAACTCCGCGTTTTCGGTATGTGAAGCAAATCCACACCAAGTACACGATGACAAAGTGAAGGTGGTCCGGGTCCGCACAGTGCAGCTCGTGCAACTCCGGGAGGTTAAGCCACTCCACAAGGGGAGGACGAAGGTTGGGACAATCGGGCGAAAGCACGGCACCAGAGCAGCTCCACATTGACACCACACACGAGTTACTCACAAGTATGTTATAGACTATATTCACGGTGAATATCATTTGGCATTTTTCGAAGGTAGTCTGTGACATTTACCTTAAATATTCAAAAAATAGCAGTTTTTCCGTGACTTTCTTGCAGAACTGGTCTAGCCGGACAAGTTTTTCATATATCATATTCTCAGGTTCATCTTCTAAAATGAGCTGTAGGTGATTGAATTTAGATATGACGAAATGAAATTTTCAGCACAGGTTATAGTAGGACATAGTTAGGGCCGTAGGGAGGATTGGAATCTCGTAATAAAAAAAAAAACCGTCAATCGCAATCCATTGATTTCCCTCTTCTTGTAAAGCCTTGGCGGAAAGAGTCAAATCTGAGTAGAGAGTCCTTGGGAATGAACATGCGTAGCAAAGGTTAGTTACAGTTCCTCGGTGTCTACAGTTTAAGATGGCGGGCAACTATCGCAATCACAATCTTAAAAGAAATAAATTTTGAATCATAACAAATGTTATTTGCTACTTGCCGAAAAAGTATATGGTGAAATTTTTTGACACATTGGAAGCAATGAACTGAAAATTCCGGCTACTGTGTTGCTGCATGGGCTGGCGGCAAGATCTACCAAACAAGATTCACCCCTCATCAAGCGTAAAAAGCTGGATAGGAACTTTGACGTACTCCGTTAGAGATTCATAAGCATGTCACATTGTCATATAGGGGAACAGAGCCCAAAATGCCAAGATGGGGTAAAATGACCCGACTCATAAAATCATTCCTGATGGGACTTGATCATTGCTATAGATGAAGGGTGTCAAGATATGTTTGCATTGAACATTCTTCTAGATCCCCTTTCAGAATTGCCAAAACATCTGGGGCTCAATGAAAATTTTTAGAAAAAAGTATGAACTAAATGAACGAAACCGAGTTTTTTTTTGGTACAGTGACATAGCTATAAATTTACTGTGGGATGGATTTTCGACGATGAATGATAGGTTTTTCTTTATTCGACACTCACATGAACAATAAATTTGACTCGTAGCTGAAAAATGGCGGCGCAGCCGAAATTTTTTTTCTTCTGAAGGCGTTTTATACTGAAAATTTTTTCCTCAAATTGTGGCTTTTGGGAGTGGTGGTATACAACATGAAAAGTTGGTATAGTTTGCACAAAATAGTATAAAAATTTAACATTTTATCTTTTGGTTACATCGCGGCCCCCCTGAACTGGCTTCACGGCCCCCTAGGGGGCCGCGGGCCACCGGTTGGGAACCCGTGTTCTAGATGCTAGACCGCCAAACCCACGGAAAATCTTTTGATTTCCCAATGAAAATTGGCAACTTCCGGTTTTTCGTGCTTGCAATTAAGATTTTCGGGTGATATTATTACCAGCCATGTGTTTCCAAGGAGAATGAGGCACCCATGGAGGCGCATGGTTGTTGATGTCTACGCTATCCATGTTAGGGGTCATTCAAATATGACGACCATCGCTTAGCGGGGAAGGGGTGTGACGCTCCATGTATTGAGTATACGAAAAAAAACGTGACAGAGGAGCGAAAGT
Organism: Aedes albopictus; assembly: GCF_035046485.1. NCBI lineage: Eukaryota > Metazoa > Arthropoda > Insecta > Diptera > Culicidae > Aedes > Aedes albopictus. Next base: position 157,863,441 of record NC_085136.1, read on the forward strand.
GAGTCGAAAATGTCAGAAAACTGGTGGACGTAATTTTTGAATGTTTTCATGAAGTGGCATCTAACTTCATGGCAGATGGCCTTTTTGCACCACTTCCGTTTTACGAAACAGTTTTTGAAATCGCTAAAAATCGATGAAAATGCAATAATTTAGTGATTATTTTTGCTGAAGCATCGAGCAAATATTGTCTAGTTGCTGTTACCACTTTGAAAGTCTAACAAATGATATATAATAATATATGATATATAACGGGTTCCCAACCGGTGGTTCGAGGCCCCCTAGGGGGCCGTGAAGCCAGTTCAGGGGGGCCGCGCTGTAACCAAAAAATTAAATTTTTAATTTTTATACTATTCTGTGCAAGTTATTCCAACTTTTAATGTTGTATACCACCACTCCCGAAAGCCACAATTTGAGGAACAAATTTTCAGTACAAAACGCCTTCAGAAGTAAAAAAAATTATCATTAATCAAAAACCTATCATTCATCGTCGAAAATCCCTCATACAATAAATTTCTGGCTATCACTGTACAAAAAAAAACTCGGTTTCGTTCATTAAGTTCATTTTTTTTTTCTAAAAATTTTCATTGGGCCCCAGATGTTTTGGCAATTCTGAAAGGGGGTCGCCACCTGAAAAAGGTTGGGATTTTTTTTTTTATTTAGTTAACATCAAATTCATGATAATACTGAATCAACAATTTGCCGCCATAATACTCGATTTGCAGCTGCAGCTCTCCAACGTCGGTCACGCCCAACACTCGCCAGATCACGCTCCACCTGGTCCGCCCATCGTGCTCTCTGCGCTCCACGCCTTCTTGTACCGACCGGATGGTTAGCAAACACCAACTTTGCAGGGTTGTTGTTCGGCATTCTTGCAACATGCCCTGCCCATCGTATCCTTCCGGCTTTGGCCATTTCTGGATGCTGGGTTCGCCGTAAAGTGCAGCGAGCTCGTGGTTCATCCTTCTCCGCTCTCGTGTCCGTAGAGAACCACCGGTCTTATTAGCGTCTTGTACATGGTACATTTGGTGCGGGGGTAAATCTTTTTTGACCGCAGTTTCTTCTGGAGCCCATAGTAGGCACGACTTCCACTGATGATGCGCCTTCGTATTTCACGGCTCACGTTATTGTCAGCCGTTAGCAAGGAACCTAGGTAGACGAATTCTTCTACCACCTTGAAAGTATCCCCGTCTATCGTAACATTGCTGCCAAGGCTTGTCCTGTCTCGCTCAGTCCCACCTACCAGCATGTACTTTGTCTTAGCCGCATTCACCACCAGTCCGACCTTTGCTGCTTCACGTTTCAGGCGGGTGTACTGTTCTGCCACCGTTCCAGATGTTCTAGCAATAATATCCATGTCATCCGCAAAACAGACAAATTGGCTGGATTTCGTGAAGATCGTACCCCGGCTGTTGAGCCCGGCTCGTCGCATAACACCTTCCAGGGCGATGTTGAATAGTAGGCAGGAAAGTCCATCACCTTGTCGTAGTCCCCGTCGAGATTCAAATGAACTGGATAGTTCACCCGAAATCCTTACGCTGTTCTGCAAACCGTCCATCGTTGCTCTTATCAGTCTAGGTAGCTTCCCGGGAAAGCTGTTGAAAAAGGTTGTGAACCCCTGCTATATATCATTGAAAACAATGAAAGTTTGAAAAATGGCATTTTACCCCACTTTCCCTAAGCCCTCGAGATCAACCTCTTGTGCCGCGTATATCGAAGCACTGTGCCGGCGCAACCCATCGAAGTCCGTTTTTTTGAAGTTGAATGCATGGGCATCAAACTCGTCAACATATTCTTCAAGCAGAGGTTCACAATTGCTGATGGTACACGAGAAGGGTTGATGGCAGACGTCGATTGGCAAGATGGGTTCTACAACATCTTCAATCGTAAAATCATCCACCAGCTCTTCATTGACGAACAGCAAATCTAACGTGTTTCCAAAGCGATTCTTCATGTAGCTCAATTGACGCATGTTGTTTGAACTCATTCCGTCAACCAATGCCGCGTTTGATTGCGTCAAGATGAAGCTGTGACATTCACCAAACAGGAGTGCTCCTCGTTCTGTATCCAACGAAGCCCTGACCGGTTGTAGTCACTGTGCACCTCCACGGGGAAGGAATAATAATAACAATCCTATTAATAATAATGTTAATAGTTATGTAGTACCTGTGATATCTAGGAAGGATGATACTGCTGCTGCTGCAACCGTACTGTACTTCGACTGTGCCGTTGTGCTGTACTTCACTCCTGTGCTGCTGTACCACGACTGTGCTGCTGCCTGTTGGCGCGCTCGCCCAGGTTGTGTCGACCGTATGTCGATAGGAATTATCCCGTCCACTCGCCAGTGCAAGCATACCGCCCTTATATCAGCCCGCCTCACACTGTCGACATAAACTCTAAATATATACCACACAGTCACCAAACACTGCAACTGCGTTGTGTCCGAGAGAAGAGATTACAGATTCCATGCTGGTGATATGACGATTTGTTGTTTGTACATCCGACGCTTTATCTGGTGGAATATACACTGCTCCAATAGCAATAGAACGTTGCGCCATGGTCAAAGACACCCAAACGTGCTCAATGCTGTTTTCATTGCTCGGGATCAAACTGATCGATTGATCGTGCTCACGTTCGAGCTGTGCGTGAAATGCGTCATTTTCATCATCCGTGCTTTGATTATCAACCTACACATTCTGTCGTTGGTTAGCCCCCAACCGATAACACGCCTGTGCGTATCGTTCGACACCATAAAGCTTTTCCCAGCTCGCGTGTTAAGCTGCAGCTCTGGTAGATGCTACGGTTACGAATCACGTCTAACACACTTCCTGCAACCCTAAGATTCCGAAACCGCGGTTCGTCGGAGGATTAATGAGTATTGCTCAAGCTGAGAGATCGGCAGTTCCATATATTGAGCTTCTAGTCGTCCTTCTTCATCGCTGAGGTTGCCGTTCATTTTATTATAAGTTGATTCCTCTTCAAACGTCTGTAGAATATGTTTTCAACGTTCTTGTTAGCCGCCAAGCTTGATAATTGTTTTCGTTGTGAGGAACTGTATCAATTTCAAATCTAACATTGTAATCATTGTCATCATCACATATACCGTACTACCACGGAATGCTTTGAAAAGATTTACTGTGACAACTGAACACTTAAGTGCTTCTACAAGAGACCATTTCCCTCTTTTTGCAAGCAACGGTGGATCTGCAAGGGGTCCACCAATGAACACAATAAAATTATGTATTCTTCATAAGCATGCACTTTGGAACAGTCATGAAATTTGAAATTGATGTTCCCATCGTCGATTATTTTTCCTTCAAACTCCCAAACGTTAACGCTAAATTCCCAAACACACACTATAAATCACCCCTCGTTCACGGTTCTGGCGTTATGTTTTTTACTGCCTGGACTCCCACTCAGTGCATCATCCGAGGAAATGTATCCACAGTGTGGTGTGGTTGATTCCGTTGGCTTTGTTTGGACATTCACAAACGCAAGATGAACAACTACCCTCTCAAAGCATGCTTACAGAAGAAAAAAAGGGCAAGCAGTCGTCGAGCTCTCTTTGGGGAGAAGTGGAAAAAGATTTATAAACAGGAAAATTGCGCTTTTGACTCCGAAGCGCCATAAAAGAGATAAGCACGTGGGACATTCGGGAGCGAAGGGCGAAAAAATGAATAACCATTGATGCATGGTTTCCCTTCTGCTTTCCAGTAAGCACCATCAACTGGTCTGGTAGGCAAGTGCCAACGGTTGCGATGGAACTTTGGGATCTTGCGGAAAGCATAAGGAGAGGGCTCATAATGTGTGAATTACATTTTGTATGTATTTGGCCTATTGGTCTGTTGACTCACATTCGGAGCGAATGCCGGCCTAAGTGAATGATAATTCCAACTGCCACCGAAGAATGTTCCATTTCCTCGAAAGAGGCGAGGTTAATATTGGCTGCCTAATGGAGTGGAAGAAAATTGCCATTATGTTTCAATTACAAAAGCACTTCCTGGCTGTTTATCTCTGAAGGGGTTTATTACGTTTTTATTCCGCGAATAATCATTTTCTTCAACTTCTGTCTAGGTGTTTAGGTATTTAAATATGTTATTAGATGGATATTTTGGGGTTGATGTTTTGTACAGTTGATACGAAGACCTTTTGAAAAGCTGGTTCAACGCAAGAAGGCGATTGGTGATGCGGAAGCTGGGAATATCGATCAACGAAAGGAACGCCTATTTCATTCTAACGAAAGCGCCGTAAAAGCTAAAGAAGTTGAGTGCGTTGCTCAGAGGTGCCGTGTCAGGCATCGTCGAAGATATGCAACCGTACCAGTCGATTGTGATACGGAGTCGCGAGCCTATAATGTTGCAGACGAGGTACTATATATGGCCATCTTCAAGTGTAGCAGCGCCAAGCTACTCTTCTGTTGGTAGGGCACTGCTAACTGCTGCGCGGGACCATCACCGTATCATGTCCGAAAATCATCAAACGTTGACACTTTTCATATTTTTGCTCCAATGTTCGATCTTCGAAAAAAGTCTCAGCCGCACCTCCGCATACGACACGTCGTTCTACTGTTGCAGCATTAGGCCTTGCGACTCCGAATCACAGAAACGACTAGTACGATGACGAATGTAGTTGAAAAATGAGAAAGAATGCAGCATGGGCGAGAATGTTGCAGCACAGGTCGAGGGCGAATGAGGCATGTTATAGACAGGCGCGGAACAGGCAAAACTTCTTCCGGAGGAAGAAGCTCCAGCAGGAAGAACGGGATCGCAAAGCAATGGAAGAACTGTGCCGCGCCAAGGACACACGAAAGTTCTACGAGAAGCTGAACAGCTCGCACAGAGGCTTTATGCCACAAGCCGACATGTGCCGAGACAATCACGGGAATCTTCTCATGAACGAGCTTGAGGTGGTCGAGAGGTGGCGACAGCATTACGATGAGCACCTCAATGGCTACATTACAAGCACCGAAGGTGGCGCGGTAGCAGATCTAGGAGCATATGCGCAGGACGAAAGATTTCCAGCCTCTACTGGAGGAATGGATGGAAGGTATCGTGTGTCCCATCTACAAAAAGGGCGACAAGTTGGATTGCAGGAACTACCGCGCGATGTAGTGTGATCGCTGTCTTGTAGGCTCTCTCAAATTTTATGCCGCCGTCTATCACCGATTGCAAGAGAGTTCGTGGGGCAGTATCAGGCTGGATTTATGGGTGAACGCGCTACAACGGACAAGATGTTCGCCATCTGCCAGATGTTGCAGATATGCCGCGAATACAATGTGCCCACACATCACTTGTTCATCGATTCCAAAACGGCGTATGATACAATCGATCGAGACCACCTGGGTAGACGAGAATATCTAAATCATATCTCAAATCGAACACTTTTTACTATCATAGCTCGATGTGATTTTGATGTGTTATTCAAAAATCTAACGAATTTCGTACGAATATCTCAAAGTTATATGATATCAGTTTTTGTTCTTGACGAAATAGCTGAAAATTTCTACATAAGAATAAGTTTAGCTCTTCTGCACGAAATGGAACACATACACCCATAGAGATGGCTCAATGTTAGTGAAATGCCATGTGCCCCTTTCTGAGCTGTGGGAACGAAGAACCACGTGCTCTTATTCCCGTGTTATTCACAACAGTTAGCCACAGTTGAGTGGTAAGCATTGCCGTTTGTGAATCCTAAGCTCGTAGGTTCGATACTGGATGCTGATTTTTTTTTCTAGAAAAAAAAATACAAATCTTGTCTGCTATTGTTTTGATCTTGTAATATTTTAACGAGCTATTAATGAGTAGTTCACCATATTAGATTTCGCTATTATTTCTGATCTTTTACCTCTTAGGGTGCGTGTACCAATTATGGCACTACCTAAGGAAAGCTATTTATGCAAAAATAACGAGAAGACCACGAATGTCATCAATAAGTTCAAAGACAGCTTAGTTTCCATACTTTACAGGAAAAATATAGAAACGGAGCCAGAACTACTTTTATTATTGATTACAGCGTGTTCCAATGATAGGAACCCTGTACCAGTTATGGTTACATTTTTTAACTTCGGTTCCTTTTCGCACTGTTTGCATGCATTCCTTATGGGGTTAGCCATAACTAGTACACTATGGCGAAAAAGGGTGCAAGGAAGCCGAAATTTTAAGGAAAGTGATTTATTTCTGATACGATACGATACGATTGATCAAGGCGACGATGGATCGAGTAATGTGCGTAGTTCGAGTATCAGTAACATTCTCGAGTCCCTTCGAATCTCGCAGAGGGTTACGGCAAGGCGATGGTCTTTCGTGCTTGCTGTTCAACATTGCTTTAGAGGGTGTAATTAGGAGAGCGGAGATAAACACGAGTAGAACGATTTTCACGAAGTCCATTCAGCTGCTTGGTTTCGCTGATGATATTGATATTATAGCTCGTAAATTTGAGACGATGGCGGAAACGTACATCCGACTAGAGAATGAAGCCAAGCGAATCGGATTAGTCATTAATGTCTCGAAGACAAAGTACATGATGGCAAAGGGCTCCAGGGAGGAATCACCGCGCCCGCCACACCTAATTTATATCGACGGTGTTGAATTCGAGGCGGTTGAAGAATTCATGTACTTGGGCTCACTGGCGACCGCCAACAACGACACTAGCAGAAAAGTTCGGAGGCGCATTGTGGCAGGAAATCGTGCTTACTTTGGACTCCGCAGAACTCTACGATCGAATAAAGTTCGCCGTAACTGGAAGTTAACTATCTACAAAACGCTGATAAGACCGGTCGTCCTCTATGGGCACGAAACATGGACCCTACGCGCAGATGACCAACGCACCCTTGGAGTTTTTGAACGGAAGGTGTTGCGTATCATCTACGGCGGAGTACAGATGGAAGACGGAACTTGGAGAAGGCGAATGAACCACGAGCTGCTTCAGCTGCTGAGAGAATCAACCATCATTCATACCGCGAAAATCGGGAGGCTGTCGGATAGCAACCCGACTAAAATGGTTCTCGAGAGTCATCCGACCGGTACAAGAAGACGTGGTGCGCAGCGAGCTAGGTGGATCGGCTTTAGTCTGACCGGTAAGATAAGGTAATTATTAACTCCTCTCAGCACATGATGAGAATCTTCGGAGGGGTTACACCAAAAAAATATGCCAAAATATACAATTAGATGACCCACAACCCAAAAATTAATAAATGTCCTAGAAGAAGATCACAGACAAACAGATGTACTACCAAGAACGATTTTCATAAAAATCCATCGCCTAGTTTAACATTACCTGTTGTAAATACATGTTGCACAAAATACGGCTTCGAGCAACAAGGCCTACTGATGTGCTAGCGTGAAACATCAAATCGTAACAAAAATTATGCTTACGCTCTGATTGTAAAATTTTCAACTTCTTCCGGAATGCTGGCTTTCTCAGTCTTGGGTAAACCAAAACGGCTAGGGAAAAGCAAAACTAGCCGTTTTGATCTATCCAAGACTCAGAAGCCAGCATTCCGGAATCAATAGTCCTGTTCAACGATGCAGGTTGAACTTGCTCGAAGTTGCTGCATCCTGCTCTTACCCATTTGTCAACAAACGGGTAAGAGCAAGATGCAGCAACTTCGAGCAAGTTCAACCTACGTCGTTGAACAGGACTAATATATTCCAGTCGTACTTATCCAACACATTTTCAACTACGAGTATTCAAAACGATCGTCATCGATGGCAAGTTCAGTAGTGTAACGTCTGGTTGTCTGTGACTAGATGTTAAGCTGAAAAATACATTTTAACAGTAAAACCGAACCACCTTTATCTTCCCCAGCTTTATTTAGTGTACACAAAAATGTGATTTAGAAGTTTTAGTCCAGCAGTTGTTCTTTCGTATCTTCCTTCCCATTTCCCAGGTGGTTGCATCTGCTAAAGAAAAAAAAAAACACTTGCCTCTTCACTTTTTGCACTGCTTGCTGGATACCCAACGAACAGTGAAGTACTGTTCAAATCTTGAAATAAGATTTTATTGCCCCTCAGAGAATCATCAAACGAGTAACCAACAAACTTGGTATAAGATCCAGGTAATCCAAGCAAGATGTCCGGTCCGGCATCCAATGTTGCACTTTTTTCATTAGTTCGATATCGAGAGTGGCAGCCAGCGTAGAGCACCGTGTGATGACCATCGCTACCGTGAAATGAGTCGGGGAACTAATCGAAACTTTATCCGGATGCGGATGTATCCCCTGGAATCTCAAGTATCCACCGCTGAAAAGTATTGCGAGGGTAGGAGGTACGCATAGCACACCATCCATCAAGGGCACTCTTTTTTTCATCTCATTCCATCCAGCAGAAATGTAAACATAATCATGTTTCCGTTGTTCGCTGCGCCACAAGTCGGCATCGCCGTCGCCGCCGTCGAACCAGCCAAGCGTCATTTCTTGGTGCACGATCGGCCAAACAACCGATTATAATAAAACTTTTCCTACAGTTTGGTGTTTGTTTAAATTTTAAATATTTATGAGAAAAAGTTTTCTGATTATTTTATTCATCCCGCAGTTTTCTTGTGCCGGTGTCAATATGAAATCGGCGAGAAGGTTTGTTGTCTATATTTTACTTGGCATCACTTGCAAATGTGATTTTCGATAAGTGAAAGTGATAACGATATGTCACAAGTTTTGCAGGCGTTCAGTGCAGTGGCGTAGTCAACGCTGAGTCCGCCCACTTACAAAGTGTATCCTAGAGGCCACAATATTGCCCTTCCATTTCTCTGTAGTTCACGCACTCCAGTTGTAAGGAGGATCCTGCTAGGGGTCCTTAAATTCTTGGTTTTAGCGCCAGACGACGAAGTCGTCTACCAAGAGCTCCAGTTTCCAAGTGCCCAGCTAGCAACGTCAGTGCCCACTAACAGAATCCACCTCCAATTCTTACCCGCCAACCAATCCGTATTCCCCAAAATCCAAAGTCCTATATTCCCAAAAACTTTTCACTTCCAATTCAGTATTATGTAATTCTCTAGATTATTTAAGGTTAAAAAGATAATTTAGTAGCAGAGAGAAAAGTTTATTGAAATTTTAAAACGGTCTAAGTGAAAAGAATCGATCGATTTTAACGTTTAAAAAATTCATCGTATTTGCTTTGCATTAAAAAAAAATCATCTACAATGCCCTGACCTTCCTCTTATTAGAGCTAGCTGGCCACTGAGCGGCTATCGGCAGTTCTCCCGGAGCTTACGCTGGCCAACGGTACCGAACATCACCGATAATCACTCACTCCCTAGCTGTGACGTCACTACCCTGTTCGTGTGTCTTCCGTGAGTCGTTCTAACCCCCTACTCTTCGTTCTTCCCCTACTAATACACTTTGTGTTTCCCTACTGATCCTCGTTGTTTTTCGTGTGTGTTGTTGTTGTTTTCTGGGTTCGTGTACTTACGGTTGGACGACGCATACCGACCTCGAACAGTCTCTGTCCTGGGAAATGGGGGGAGAGGTTGATCCCGATGAGATGATTGCTGTGTGCCAGCTCGATCACGAAGCACTTTACGATCGGGACCGGCGTGTGTGGTTCGTCTGGCGGTCGTTGGTTACTCACACACTGATGCACGGCTAAGGCCCGTGAGGGGCGGAAATGGTGGAGACGGGTGGTTGTTTACCTTGCTCTTACGATGAGGGGTGGTAGAGCAGCATGCACGGACACAACGATAACGTTCGCTGCGCCGCGGGTCGTATTCGTTCCATGGGAAGTCGGTGGGTACACTCCGATTGGTAGATCGTCGGAACGTGAGTCTGGCGGTTACGCTGGCGTTGGGATTCTTTCCCTTTAATGGACACTCCCACTCGACGGACAATCACGTGTAGCGGATGTGATTCACGGTGGGGGCCAAGCTTTCACTCCGATGGCCAACGCGCTCCAGACGTACCTATAGTGGCCCGAAGCCACGAGACGATAGGTACACCCGGGGTAACCTCGCCGTGTACCAAGCACCAATCCTCTCGCTTCCGTTATGTGCGGGGTATGCGACCACTGATAATTCACCACGGGTTCTTCATGCACCAATCTCACACCGATTATCCCAACGGTGGATGCCACCGGGTTGTGGCCACTGTAGAAAACAAAACTCTTAGAACCCAGCACACACTTTTGCATTGAACTTACCCAATTTACCTGCTTTCCTCACTTCAATAATCCCGGTCTTTCTGCCTTCGACTCACTTCCTAAATATTTCTGCACTCTAGGTTTGATAATAGATTTTTCATTTAGATTTGAATTTTCTCTTTAGGACTTATTTGCATGTAAATAACTTACTTTTAATAACAATTTGAAATGCACGACTCACGGTTTTCATTCAATGAAAAAAATCTAATTGATTTATCTGAAAATAGTAATGAATTCTTCACGTTAAAATTTCACTCACTCTTCTTATAATATTTTGTTAAATACTTGTATTGGGTATTATTTTAGAAACACTTCCTCTTTGCACTAAATCTCAGTTTTTAGATAACTTAACTGCTTGGCGGTCCAAAAGGGAAAGATTGATGGATCGTTCCCGGTTGACCAAGAAAGTTATCCTCTATTCATTTAGTTTTATTCAATAGTTAATTCGAGGGTTTCCGTTTTCTTTCTTGATTCTAGTTTAATAATTAAAAATTTTCTTGCATTCTAAATAACATTTCTTAGGGTTTCCTGTTGATCAACTTTCGTCACCAACTATCATATTAATCTTTAAACACGCACATATAGACTATGAAGTCGAGCACTTTTTCCTATTTTACTGTTGCCTATCTCACAGGCGTGAGATGGCTAACGCTACTATTTGAAACGACAGATTTCCACCAAATCTGCTCGTTTCACAGTCACTTCCCTTTCTTTCACATCTTATATACAATACGGCGTAAGAGTTTATACCTTAGCTTACCGATCAGGCTAAGGCCTGGGTGGCCTCTGCTGTATGCGAGTATGCGAAGAGTAAGGTGGGGCAAAAGTTCGACCTTAGTTGATAATTCAACCTATTTCAAAAAATCGAAGCAGATAAAAATAAATAAATACCATGTGGTGATTCTACCATTCATGAGCTAAAATTTTGCTTAACAAAGCTACGCTAAATGTCTTTTCAATTTTGAGTTACAACACTTTTTATATGTGTGTGTTTTATTCGAACTCTTTCCCCACCACTGGGGCAAAAGTTCGAATCTAGTGTTTGTGGAATTTCGCTAACCGTAGCACACTAATTTGACACTTTGGTAATAGGAATACCTGAAACCACTTAATATTTGATGTTAGAACTGGAATACACTTTAAAATTCGATTTGGATTTTACCCAAATCAGGGTTAAATTTACTGCACCAAAAATTAGTAGTTTTCCGCCAAATTCAGATAAAACAACATTTTTTACAACTTTAATCGAATTTTCTCACTAATTCCATCACTCTTGAAGATAATATGTGCATTTTGCAGAATTTTAGGTTTATACCTAAAGTTGCCACATGACTCGAACTTTTGCCCCACTATGTGTAAAATACGCTTTCCAAATCTTTTTTGCAAAAAGTTATACATGCTAGAGCATCTTCAAAATATACCTAGTTACGCCCCAAAATAAAATATCGAATTCGATTTCATTAAAATTTCATTCCATGCGTTGGAAGGGCCATCGCATGATACAATTTTTTGATCAAAAACCAACATTTTGTCATAAGTTCTCGAAATATTGATCAATTTTCATAATTTTTGGAGTGAAAGACTCTTTTAAAAAAAGGGTTCGAACAACCTTGACACCCGAAAGAAATAATTTGAATTGATCTCAAAAACTTCAAAAAAAAAACTCTTGCCTCACTCGAACTTTTGCCCCACTTTACTCTATCTGCCGTACGCATCATCTTTGTGTATACTGCTGATTGACAATTCTAGACATGTACTTCAGTTCTATCTAGACTATCGAACGAAGCGACTGCTCGCGACAAACGGGGCAAGCAATCGCAGAAGCGGGCGAGGCATCCGTCAGGCGAGGAGCTGTCTGGCGGTGCCCGCAAGGCCAGGCGAATCATTACCCCGAAAGTCGGTAATAATGCCGGAAGGTCGGACCCCAGCCAGGGTTCCCGGAAAGCTGGGAAGGGTGGGCCTGAAAAGGCTGGCCCGTGTCGGAACGATGGGAACAAGGGGTTGCGACCGCTAGTGGGCCCTCAACAGCCACAGAGTAGGGCGATCCAAGGGGAGGACCCCCCTTGGACGAAGGTAGAGCGGAAGAGGAAGAAGAAGGCGAATCCGCAGGTAGTAGCGCAGGACGCCAAGCCAAGGCGTAGGAGGGCAGGTGCCAGGCGCGAGAAAGGCGACGCTATCGTCATCAAGACGGAACAGTCCAAGTACTCGGACGTCTTGAAGACGATGCGAAGCGACGCCAAGCTTGAGGGTCTTGGAGCCGACGTGCGCAGTATTAGACGTACTCGTACGGGCGAGATGATCCTGGAGCTGAAGCGCCAGAAGGAACACAAGGGCGCCACCTACAAGAGGCTGGCAGAAGAGGTCCTTGGTGAGGGTATGCAGGTAAGGGCTCTGACACATGAGGTCACGGCACTGCGGCAACAGTGCGATGTGCAGGTGGCTGCCGCAGCCGTTAAGCTACGGAGAGGGCCAGCAGGGACACAGATAGCTTTGGTTCAGCTACCTGTGGCGGATGTTAAAAAGTCCGTTAAAGTAGGGAGTATAAAGGTGGGCTGGTGTGCATGTCACCTGACATTCCACGAGCCACCAGAGGTTTGCTTCAGGTGTCTGGAACCAGGACACAAGTCGTGGGACTGTAAAGGCCCCGACAGGCGCAAACTGTGTAGGCGATGCGGCGCTGAAGGTCATAAGGCCCAAAGCTGCACGAGTCCGCCCATCTGCATGATCTGTACCGGGAAAACCTCGAAAAACAGACATCCGATGGGTGGTCCAGGGTGCCCGGCCTTTAAGAAAGCCGCAGTGAACAACAAATCACAGTGCAGGTAACGCAGCTGAACCTGAACCACTGTGATGCGGCCCAGCAACTGCTTTGTCAGGCGGTTTCTGAGTGGGAGACGGATATCGCCATCATTTCGGACCCATACCGAGTACCCGCTGGCAACGGCAACTGGGCCTCAGATGGGACCAGAAAAATGGCGGCGATATGGACGACGAGTAAATACCCCGTTCAGGAGTTGGTGTCTACTACCTATGAGGGCTTCGTGGTCGCCAAAGTAAACGGGGTCTTCTTCTGTAGCTGTTATGCGCCTCCGCGGTGGCCGATCGAGCAGTTCACGCAAATGCTGGACCGCTTAACGACCGTGCTAACAGGGCGAAGGCCGGTGGTAATAGCGGGCGACTTTAATGCCTGGGCCGTGGAATGGGGAAGCCGTTTCACGAACCAGCGGGGTCAGATCCTGCTAGAAACACTGGCCATCTTAGATGTCGACTTGGCTAATGTCGGTACCAAGAGTACCCTTAGTCGAAACGGAGCGGAGTCAATTATTGACGTGACCTTTTGTAGTCCTGGCCTAACAAGTAGTTCGAACTGGAGAGTAGATGATGGCTACACTCACAGCGACCACCTGGCGGTTCGCTACCCAAGCAGCACACATGGTTACAAAACAGTGACGGCAGCGTATGTAAGGGTTGCACAGAAGTCACTGTGACTTACTGCGCAACCCTTACATACGCTGCCGTCACTGTTTTGTAACCATGTGTGTTGCTTGGGTACAGTATCGACTACAATAACAGCAGACAGCGGATAGAAGAAGAGGCGGCTAGGCCAAGGCCAAGCCCTCGCAGGTGGAAGACATCATACTTCGACGAAGGGGTATTTGCGTGTGATGCGACCATGCCTAGGCGAGTCCACCTAGGTCCACCCAGAAATGGGAGGCCACCGGCTTACTGGTGGACCGACGCGATTGCGGACCTCCGCCGCGCCTGCCTACGGGCTAGGCGGCGAATGCAGCGAGCACGATCAGAGGAAGAGCGAAACGAACGGCGGGTGGTGTTCGCCGCTGCAAAAGCCGAGCTTAAGACCGAGATAAGAGTAAGCAAAAAGGCCTGCTTTGAGGGCCTCTGTCAGAGTGCCAATACGAACCCGTGGGGTGACGCCTACAGGATCGTTATGGCCAAGACGAGAGGTGTGATGGCTCCTACAGAGCAATCTCCAGAGATGTTGAAGGGGATCATTGGAGGACTTTTTCCGCGTCATGATCCTAATCCTTGGCCTCCTTTCGTAGGACAGCCGGGGACTGGGGCTGGCGATGAGGAGAGGGTCACCGATGTGGAACTTGGGGGGATAGCTAAGTCCCTTAGCGTAGGTAAGGCCCCAGGTCCGGTCGGAGTTCCGAACCTGGCCTTAAAAGTAGCCATTGCAGAGGCTCCCGAGATGTTCAGGTCTGCTATGCAGAAATGCCTGGACGAAGGAGTTTTCCCAGAAGCTTGGAAGAGGCAGAGCCTGGTACTATTGCCCTTCCATTTCTCTGTAGTTCGCGCACTCCAGTCACTTCCCTTTCTTTCATAGAAAGTAAATGAGAAACGCAGGCAATTCTGCCTATTATCACATCTTATATACAATATGACGTAAGAGTTTATACCTTAGCTTACCGATCAGGCTAAGGCCTGGGTGGCCTGTACATAGTGTGGAATGGTGCATTGTGTACCTTTTCACTGTACCTTGCGCTGTTCTGCAGTCCTACCCCGAGTATGCGTATCTGCCGTACGCATCATCTTCTTTGCGTACTGCTGATTGAAAGTTCTAGACATGTACTTCAGTTCTATCTAGACCATGGTTTCCCAAACTGTGGGTCGCAACCCCCAGGGGTGGGGGGGGGGTGGGTGTGGCGGGTCATCGGCCTTCATCCAGGGGGTCGCGAGGGACAGCTAAATATTTTATTGTAACAGACAACAAATGAGGGAATTTCAATTAGGGGGTCGTGAAAACTACGTCTGCTGGCAAAAGGGGGTCGCGCGCCCTGAAAATTTGGGAACCTATGATCTAGACTATCGAACGGGCTAGTTATATGTAATGCGTTTGTTTTAACTTTTCAGTAAAGTGTCCGTGTTTGTATAACGTGATTTCGCGAGTTCCCCCGTATATTATCGTCTCCGAATTTCCGAGTACACCCGATTCTTTTTTTGCACGTTTCGTTATTTTGCTATAACTCAGTCAATTTTCAACGGATTCTCATGAAATTTTGTACACTAATAGTACTAACCGTGCCTACATGTGTACAAAATTTCATGACAATTGGGTTAAAATTGACTGAGCTATAGCAAAAACCAGACCCGCGTAAAAAATAATCGGGTGTACGTTGTATTCCACTGCGTTGGCCTCCGGACTCTGCTCGCCGTCACATATGTAGTAGCCATCTCCATTCCACTCAGTCCATGGCTGTTTGTCTCCAGTTCCGCACTCTGCGTAGGGTCCGCAGATTGTCCTCCACTTGGTCGACCTACCTAGCTCGCTGCGCACCACGTCTTTTTGTACCGGTTGGATGACTCTCGAGAACTATTTTAGTCGGGTTGCTATCCGACATCCTGATGACGTGACCCGCCCACCGTAGCCTCCTGATTTTCGCGGTGTGGACGATGGTTGGTTATCTCAGTAGCTGATGCAGCTCGTGGATCTTTCGCCTTCTCCAAGTCCCGTCTTCCATCTGCACTCCGCGGTAGATGGTACGCAACATTTGACGTTCGAAACCTCCAAGGGCGCGTTGGTACTCTGCACGTAGGGTCCATGCTTCAAGCCCATAGAGGACTACCGGTCTAATCAGCGTTTTGTAGATAGTTAACTACGTGTTACGGTGAACTTTATTTGATCGTAGAGTTCTGCGGAGTCCAAAGTAAGCACGATTTCTTGCCACAATGCTCCTCTGAATTTCTCTGCTGGTGTCGTTGTCGGCGGTCACGAGTGAGCTCAAGTACACGAATTCTTCAACCGCCTCGATTTTATCACCGATGAGTTTATACAGCTGCTCAATGCAGTAATTGTTAAGCTCGGACGGTAGTTCGTCCTTTCTCAGCCCTCTAATGACTGGCAAAACCTCGTCTGGCGTTGGAGGTTTCATATCCTGTCCGTCATCGTCAACTTGAATTCTGTGTGGCGCTCTTCCATTCCTCGAAGTGCTCTCTCCACCTGGTAGCCACCATAGGTAGGGATTTGTCTGTCGGAAAGATTCTAACACGATCGTTGCACATGACGGAAGAAAGCGCTGTTTTCTTCCACACGCCATTGACAGTTTCGTAAAATCTTTATATATCATTTATGTCCCATATAATCATGCGTCTGAGTAATAACAACATGTTTTTCATGATCTCTTTTCTTTTTGTGATGAGAACGTTTTTCGCCTATTTATGTTTCCTTCTTTTGTTTAGTGAAATCCCATTTCATATATAAGGGATTGAATCGTTCCAGATAATCTTTTTTTGTGAAAACCGGGTATACAAAATCGATTTACCGGTAAATTTACCAAAACATTGATGATTAAGCTAATTAAGAAATGGTACTTTCCTTTCAAACTTCAAAATTTTCACGACTTAACCTCTACTTTTGATCGCCAATTGCTTGTTGCACTGAAGGGTTCCCGATACCAACATCTGGCGTGAAAACTGGCACACCTGCAAATTTGCACTAGCATCAGTTGTGAATTTTGTCGAGCTGGTCCACTCCGATATATGCGGCCCCATGGAGGAGGTTTCTGTCGGAGGCATTCATCGACGACAAAACCCGCAGGATTTTCGTGTACTTCCTGCGCACAAAATTCGAAGAAGGGTATCCGAAGGGTTCTAGAATTTGTACGCCATGGTCGACCAACAATTGGGTTTCAATCCTATACTTCTGAAATGGATTGAGTCATACTTCACAAATAGAACGCAAAATGTAAGAATTGAGGAGAGTTTATCCAAAACACAAGGTTCGCATCTAGGTCAATTATTATCTATTTTGTTTGTGAAAGATGTTTAATACGTTTTTAAGCGAATTCACCTTTCCTTATACGCTAACGATATTAAACTTTTCATGGAAATACGTAAACCATCTGACATCAGTATATTCCAAAATTAAATTAACATTTTTTTTAAATGGTGTAACAATTTATTATTTTTGGCACGGTAAAGGCTGGGTATGCTGCGCAATTCAGATCCCATTGTGATCCTCTGCCCAGCAACTCCTATCCCAACCTCCACGCGGTACCGGCCGGAAACTATGAGCAACCTAAGGGAAGATCGGGTAACCAACCCCGGTGGGAACTTTGGTCGTAGGCTGACAGGGAAGGGGGGGGGGGGGTTGCTTCGGCAAACCTGAGCGTCTGTTCTCCAGGAGGAGCGGCTCGCAACAGCGTCTGATCCCCATGTTAGGGGCGGCTGATCTACGTCCGAGTGCCAGGTAAGGACTCTAAGCTCAACTGTGCACTATGGTCCTCTGGAAAATTGGGGGTTGGTGTCAGGCCCTACGAGCCAGCCGTAAAAAACCATTGTAACGGAAAATCAGCAACAGAACACACGCAGAAAAAAGCATGGTAAAATCAAAAATATTTCAGGTAAACTCAAATAAATTCTCAATTTGTTCTGGCAACAAAAATAAAACTGTTTGGAGCAAATCGAACGTCACATTTAAAACAAATTCAATCCATTTTTGAAACAAAAATGCATCTTCTGACAGGTTATGTTAGAAACAAATGTAAAATTATTTGTTTTTTTTTTGTGACAGGTCGGCCCTACGGAAATATTTGTTTTCCAATTAAATTTACAAAGTCATTTCCTTCTCTAGGAAAACCCACCAGCCGCGTGGCACTTTTAATGTCAACATTATGTAGATAACATACGCTCCCGAAATCAATGGGATTTCGTGGAAACTTTTGGTGAAAATTGACTTTTTTTTGCAGGAGGAAATCTTATTTGGTGCTGCAGCTAGAACTTGAGAGTTTTGTTTATGTTCTCGACGGCGGAACGGGGGGCTCTTCAATGGGTATTGCACAAATCAATAGGTAATTGAGTTAGTTTTAAAAATTAATATTTTAGTTTTAAATATTTTATCAGTTTACCGAATAAACATGAATATTTTTGTTTCAAACGAATGAAATTTGTCTCCGTGTACTACAAACCGAAACCAACCGCAACGACCCCAGCGAACAAAAATGACTTGCGATTGGAAACTCGGTACGTGGAACTGCCGATCTCTCAACATCATTGGGAGCACCCGCATACTCGCCGATCTACTGAAGGACCGCGGGTTCGGCATCGTAGCGCTGCAGGAGGTGTGTTGGACAGGATCCATAGTGCGAACGTTTAGAGGTAATCATACCATCTACACACGCTAGCTGGGAAAGCTTTCATCGTGATGGGTGACATACAGAGGCGCGTGATCGATTAGTGGCCGATCGACGAAAGAATGTTCAGGATGAGGATCAAGGGCCGATTCTTCAACTTCAGTATAATAAACGTGCACAGCCCACACTCCGGAAGTAAGTACTGATGATGACAAGGACGCATATTACGCGCAGCTCGAACGCGAGTACGATCGCTGCCCAAGCCACGACGTCAAGATCATCATAGGATATTTGAACGCTCAGGTAGGCCAAGAGGAGGAATTCAGACCGACGATTGGTAAGTTCAGCGCCCACCAGCAGACGAACGAAAACGGCTTACGACCTATTGATTTCGCCGCCTCCAAAAAAAATATGGCCATACGTAGCACCCTTTTCCAACACAGCCTCCCTTATCGTTACACCTAGAGATCACCACAGCAGACGGAATCTCAAATCGACCACGTTCTGATTGACGGACGGCACTACTCCAACATTATCGACGTCAGGACCTATCGTGGCGCCAACATCGACTCCGACCACTATCTGGTGATGGTCAAACTGCGCCCAAAACTCTCCGTCATCAACAATGTACGGTACCGGCGACCGCCACGGTACAACCTAGAGCGACTGAAGCAACCGGATGTCACCTCAGCATACGCGCAGAATCTCGAGGCCGCGTTACCAGACGAGGGCGAGCTCGATGAGGCCCCTCTAGAGTACTGCTGGAGTACAGTGAAAGCAGCCATCAACGACGCAGCCGAGAGCACCATCGGGTACGTGGAACGGAGTCGACAGAAAGAAGGGTACGACGAAGAGTGCAGAACGGTTTTGGAGGAGAAGAACGCAGCGAGGGTGGTAATGCTGCAGCAAGGGACCCGACAGAACGTGGAACGTTACAAACAGAAGCGGAAACAGCAGACCCGCCTCTTTCGGGAGAAAAAGCGCCGCCTGGAAGAAACGGAGTGTAAACGCATCCCGCAACGGCTTCGTGCCGCGAGCCGAGTTATGCAGGGATAAAGACGGAGGCCTCTTGACGGACGGACGTGAGGTGATCGAAAGGTGGAAGCAGCACTTCGATCAGCACCAGAACGGCGTGGAGAACGTAGGCACGGAAGCCCACGGCAACGGAAGAAACGACGACGCCAGTGCAGGACGGACATGAACCAACTCCCACGCTGAGCTGAACTCATCAAGATGGGCCCAGAAAAGTTGGCCACCTGTCTGCATCGGCTGATAGTCCGGATCTGGGAAACCGAACAGTCACCGGAGGCGTGGAAGGAAGGGGTAATCTGCCCCATTCACAGGAGAGGCGACCATTTGGAATGTGACAGCTTCAGGGCGATCACTATTTTGAATGCTGCTTACAAAGTGCTATCCCAGATCATCTTCTGTCGTCTGTCACCTACAACGAATGAGTTCGTGGGAAGTTATCAAGCCGGCTTCATCGACGGCCGGTCGACAACGGACCAGATCTTAACCGTACGGCAAATTCTCCAGAAATGCCGTGAATACCAGGTCCCAACGCATCACCTGTTCATCGACTTCAAAGCGGCATACGACAGTATCGACCGCGCAGAGCTATAGAGAATCGTGGACGAAAACGGCTTTCCTGGGAAGCTGACTAGACTGATTAAAGCAACGATGGACGGTGTGCAAAACTGCGTAAGGGTTTCGGGTGAACTATCCAGTTCATTCGAATCTTGCCGGGGGCTGCGTCAAGGTGATGGACTCTCATGCATACTCTTCAACATCGCTCTGGAAGGTGTGATGCGACGAACCGGGCTCAACAGCCGGGGCACGATTTTCACAAAATCCGGTCAATTTGTGTGCTTTGCGGACGCCATGGACAATATTGCCAGAACATTTGGAACGGTGGCAGAGCTGTACATCCGCCTGAAACGCGAAGCAGCAAAGGTCGGACTGGTGGTGAATGCCTCAAAAACAAAGTACATGCTGGTAGGCGGAACTGAACACGACCGGATCCGTCTGGGTAGTAATGTTACGATAGACGGGGATACTTTCGAGGTGGTGGAGGAATTCGTCTTCCTCGGATCCTCACTGACGTCTGACAATCACGTGAGCCGTGAAATCCGGAGGCGCATCATCAGCAGAAGTCGGGCCTACTAGGCTCCAGAAGAAACTGCGGTCGAAAAAGATTCACCCACGGACCAAATGCACCATGTACAAAACGCTAATGACACATTCCACGCACCTCTACGCCAAGGGTGTGAAATATCAAAGTGAATGTTTCGCCCCAAGCTTCCCAGCATATGAAAAAGGGTAGATTCAATCTAAGGAAAACCATTTGTTTTACTTAAAATTTGACTGATTACGTATTTAAATAGCTAGGTGAAGTAATAGAATTTTATGCAAGAAAAATGAAATTTTTCATTGATAATTTTCAAATATGCCTGCTGGCACGATAAAATTCGAAAACATTATAACTATTTTTTTTAAAATGTAGTATAACAACGTATATTTTATACACCCAAAGGACACTTTTCATAAAAATGGGTTTTGATATGTTTTAAGCACTTTTTGCAATAGCCGCAATTTAATGGTGTCCCGTTACGAAAATAGTATATTTGTTGTAAAAGCGAATTTATTACAAACTTTAGAAAAATGATTTTCAGGATTCTCTTAGTACTCGTGGCGACCTTTCATCCAACATATGGGTTACCTTGATCGACGCGTTATCTTAGGCGTTACAGTGGGTGCGTAGATTTGGTGTCCCGTTACGAAAATTTTAAAGACATTCATAAGTGGATGAATAAGTTTGGTTTGATCAAATATTTAACCAAAAATCTGTAACCATGATGAAATGATATTATAGGGTGTATATATTTTCATTATCCTTCTTGGTGTAACGCCCCTACTGAAACAAAGCCCACTTCTCAGCTCTCCACGGAAACTACGTAAACAAAGGGCAGTTATTCTGGTGGATCAATATAAAAAGTGATGTTTTATTAAGTTTTGTGATGACAGCATACTCTTTAAAAGCTATCACCTTTTTAACATGTCTTATGAATTTCCACCATGATGTATAAAAAGGTTTATAGAATCACACAGCGTTCAAAACTTGAAGATCCCGAAGTGATGGTTGGCATTCCTTCTTTACCCCATTCATCACCGTATACATAATTTACTTTTATGACGACAAACATATTTTAAAGCTTATGTTCTTATTGAAAAAAAAGTGTAAAATGCATCACGAAAATGGCGTAGCATTACTTTTTGTGATAACATAAATCAGTAACCGTTGATTGAAAGTCTAGCGACCTCCCTCTTGTCGTTTTGGTTGACATCTTTTTTTTTCTTCTCGAAATCCGTTTGTTTGTATCGTTACTGGTTGTTGTTAGGTAAATATCAACGGAAAGCCCCCATACTCCCATCCTCTCCACAAAAAACTTTGTTCTCTCTAACCTCGACCAAACGGCAAGTTCAACGGTTCCCCAAAACTAACATAGCATAAAAGAAAAATCCCCTTTAAAATGTAAAATTTATTTCAACGAAAAAATTGGCTCCTTTATTCTCAAGGCGCATGAGCCTTCCAATAAAGGATTAAAGCAACATGCGACATATGCTTGAAAATACTGTGTTGGAAGAATATACTATAGATATCATTGAACCTTCTTCGGATCATTATAATGTAGAATGTGGAAAAACCGATAAGTTCGATACGTCGCACAACCATAGTTTTGGAGATACAATTAAACTTCACGTACCCGACCCCCGATAACTCATTTTCAAAATGCTGGCATTTCTTCAATTTTCATTCGTTTTTTTTAAGTCGCCCTCGATCGATCATAAATTGGTGCTTATTTATTACACTCAAATGGCTATGTAGTATCCGAAACCATTCCGGCGATATTCCGGATTGTACTGTGGTCAGGGGGTGGGGAAGGGATCTGTTTTCCCAAATGGCTAAAAGTGATTATTTCGTGTGTGTTGTGTTTGAGAGGCCTCCGCGGAACCTGCTCCAGATGTTACGAAGCGGCCATATCAGTTGATACATACTTAAGTCAATTTTTTCTATCCCATTCTTTCGAAATGAAGATTTATACGTTACAAACCAGAAATGTTCCCGATGACACCTCCGTGGAACCTGTGCTAAATGTTCCGAGGTGGCCATTTAGTTGATACATACTTCAGTCTATCCACAGACAAACAGATGTAACACCTAGAACAATTTTCGTGAAAATCCAGTTCACACTACCATCACCTGGTGGAAATGTTTCACGAAACACTGCGTTGTGCAATATCGTCAACAGAAGGCGCTAACCGTGTTGAACGTCAAACGCAAATAAAAACGATGTGCCCGCCTTTGGTTGTGAAAGCGACAACTATTATATCTTCGTGATCGTTAAAAGCATGATCGATAGAAATTTCGCCAGTGTTACGTCTGTTTGTCTGTGGTCTATCGTTTCTGACTCAGTCATTCGAAATCATGAAGATTGATATGTCGCACGGCATGCTTAGGTTGAAAGCCAGAAGTGTCCCCAATGAGGCCCCGCGGAACCTGTCACGGGAATCCGGTTGGGCCAACGGACTCAAATCTGGTTATAGCAGTTGTGTTTCACTATTCACAACAAAAATTTCGTTGAAAATCGATGGTTAAAACACAACAACATACGAAATAATCACTTTCAGCCATTTTGACAACCCCCTGATCTCAGCACAATGCGGAATATCTCCGGAATGGTTCCGGATATTGCATGACCACTTGAGTATAATAAACTAACTCCAATTTATGATCAATTGAGGGTGACTTAAAAAAAACGGATGAAAATTGGCGAAATGCCAGCATTTCGAAAATGAGTTGTAGAGGGTCGGATACGTGAAGGTTAAATAAAACTCGAAACAGGTTCCCCAGGGCCCATTCCGATGGCCACCATAGGGTCAGAGTGGGTTTGAAGAACTATTGGTGTCCTGCCGGACAGCTACAATCTGTCTGAAAAATATTGCCGAAGACACCAACATTCTATCTAGCAAAGCATTCAATCTACAACTAGATGACTTTAGCTGTAACGGGACACCATTTGCAAAACACTGTTTTCACGCGAGCGTAACGCTGCGCTCCCAAAACTAAATCAAGAATATTTCCAAAACTATACATTTCTCAGTAAAACTCTTTTCGGCAATCTTGTTCACATCAATCCAAAGAAGAAATGTCTAGAAGACTCTATTATTCAAAACTTCATAACAGAGCTAATATACGCATTTCAGATTGAAAATTTTAAAAAGAAGATTTCTGCGATGGTGTCCCGTTACGAAATGTAACATGTTATATAAAGCAAATTGGAACCAAAACCCCATAGAACAAGTATTGCATCAGCAAGTACATCTAATAAGCTTGTTATAAAACCTGTTAAACCATATGATCATGACCATTATAATTGATTGCAGACGTCATTTGTTCACGAAAGTTAGTTCCTCGCGGTGTCCCGTTACGCTGGAATGTGTCTAATAAGATCGGTGGTCCTCTACGGGCACGAGACATGAACCATGCTCGAGGAGGACCTGCAAGCACTCGGAGTTTTTGAGCGACGCGTGCTAAGGACGATCTTTGGCGGTATGCAGGAGAACGGTGTGTGGCGGAGAAGGATGAACCACGAGCTCGCTGCACTTTACGGCGAACCCAGCATCCAGAAGGTGGCCAAAGCCGGAAGGATACGGTGGGCAGGGCATGTTGCAAGAATGCCGGACAACAACCCTGCAATGCTGGTGTTTACAACTGATCCGGTTGGCACAAGAAGGCGTGGAGCGCAGAGAGCACGATGGGCGGACCAGGTGGAGCGTGACTTGGCGAGCATTAGGCGCGACCGAGGATGGAGAGCGGCAGCCACAAACCGAGTATTGTGGCGTACTATTGTTGATTATGTCTTGTCTTAACCCTTATGTGGCCGACAGGGTACCCGGGTACCCAGCGCCCATTTGAAAAGCACGGTGTAGAAAAAAGCAAAAAGTTTGTCGGACACATAACGGTTAATGATGTTGAACAAATAAATGTATGTATGTATGTTGCGAGAATGCCGTACAGCAAAACAATCAAGATTGTGCTTGGATGTTTGCCGGATGGTGCAACACGATGTACAGTGGAGAAGGTTGGTAGACAAGGTCAAGAGTAACCTGACGAGTGCATGACGATCCGGAGATTGATTAATATGTAGCTGCAGCGCATCGATATGTTGTGACGTAGAATTGCTAACTAAGGTGTATTTATGTAAAGAAAAAAAAAAATATCACCATCACTGCAAAACTGTAATGGATCATGTAAAAAAAATGCAGATTACCATCACTGTAAAACTGAAATGGAGCAGTGAATCATTCGCCTGAAGAGCAAGATATCCCCACCAAAAATTGTTTGAACTTTGGTGTATCATTTCATGCTCCATCCCCACGTGTGTATATGCATTCATTCAATTCATCTCGTGCTACCTATATTCTACTGGGACAAAAAGAGCATGAAACGTAATCCAAACAGACAAACACCCGTCTGATTTTACGATTTGTCTGAACACACACACAAACCTTACCATACACATACCGCCCTACATGGTGCTCGTTTGGGAATTTTGGTTTTTCCGCTATCAGTCGTACAACGATAGGTGGGCCATGATACGTTGTTACACCAGAACAGTAGATGGCGCACGGTAACCGTGGTAAACCTGGGGGAGGAATCGTAGAGGATTACAATTGCTTTTCACTTTCGATTTCGTTTTTTTTGTTCTTCTATGACGAACGGTTTGATTGGGGTTAGTACTGGCTGACAGCTTTGATCATCGGGAAATTCTTCAACTAGGCGGGGGTGTTGAGGTAGTACGGTAGGTCATGGCACGTTATTTCCCCTTTAGCGGGTTTTGTGGTGTAACGTCAATTATGAAAGCTCGTTTGTGATCTTGAAGTTATGCAAACATATATGTGAAATGGTTTTCGATACAAAATTTATATCTGTTACTATGGTTGTATGAATCAATTGAAAATATATATGACGAGACTGGATAGCTAACACGTTATTCAATACTTGTAACCAGAACTATTGCTTATTATACTTAAAAAACAATAAATCAAATAACTAACCAAACAAGGTTTTTATATGAGCAATAACGACTTTGATCATTTCTTAGTATTGTAATCATTATATTAATCATTAGTGGTGGGTAAGATAACCTTTGATGTCTATGTTTTACACAATATTTACCTGTCCATAGTTTTGTCAAAATTAAGACCTCAGTACCTGATGATAATAGGACAGATCGGTGAAGTACTAGATTTGTAGTAATGAGCTGAATTTTAGTATGGTGAGAAGGTCAATTCTCCGTTTCTGCAATGAAATGGTGCAAAAAGCGTGGGTATTATGATTCCTTGCCTAATTTGCTGCTGCTTGAGCAAAACTTTGGGTAATAGTGTTGTTGTTTTCTCCATTTCTTGCAACATAAACAACATAGTTATCCAAAGTTTTGCTCAAACAGCATCAATTTAGGCAAGGAATCATAATACCCACGCTTTTTGCACCATTTCATTGCAGAAACGGAGAATTGACCTTCTCACCATACAAAAATTCAGCTCATTACTACAAATCTAGTACTACACCGAACGTGCCCCATTGTTATGTTTATAATTGATGAAGAAAATATTGAAGCATACATTCTCCGTACTGTACATAAAAGTTTTTATTTTCATTCAAACTTGTTTGTATTTACAACAGTATTCGCATGGGCGCAAGATGATGTAAAACTTATTGGCAGTGGAAGGGCCAATAAGTTTCATATCATCTTCCTTAACACCTTGTCTCGAAAAATTTATCCTCGCATTTGGGCCCCCTGTAAAACTTGGTCGCGCGGTGGTGTATTATGAAAAGTGATGCGCGCCCTATCTTCCCATCTCGGATCACACTCGGCAAACACGTCTCGGAAGTACCTAATCTCTGAACGACATCCATTCGGTTGTTCCGGAGTCATTGGCTTCGAATCGTTTTCCCTTCTCGGTGCGGCGCACGGGTATCGATGGGAAGCAAAAAACGAAACAAGCACTGCACAGTGGTGATGTCCTAGGTCAAAAATGATTCAAAGAAATGTCTTACTTACCTTACCGGTCAGACTACGGCCTGAGTGACCTTTGCTGTACATAGTAGTCGTCTCCATTCTGCTCGGTCCATGGCTGTGTGTCTCCTGTTCCACACTCTGCGAAGGGTCCGCAGATCGTCCTCCACTTGTACGACCTACCTAGTTTACAGCGCACCCCGTCTTCTTGTACCGGTCGGATGGCTCTCGAAAACCATTTGGTCGGTACGACATCCGGATGACGTGATCAACCCACCGTAGCCTCCCGATTTTCGCGGTATGGACGTTGGTTGGTTCTCTCAGCAGCCGATTCAGCTCATGGTTCACTTGCGTTTCTTCAAGTCCCGTCGGGACAGCCTGACGTGGGACTAATGATAACAAAATTAAATAACACAAATCAAAATGCAGGAGGAAGTGGTAGTGGCGAGGCTAACCCCTTCTCAAGGAGTGAGTTGGCGAGGTCTCCGTTAAGGAGAAGCAAAGAGTGCGAGGAGTGCGGGATGCTGCGCACGCAGCTCCAGCGTGGAAGCTCCGATCCATGCCCCGGCAAGCCAGCCCGTGCAGATACTGGACGGAGTGTGTTTGTTGAGGGCCATCAACTAGAAAAGAGTAGGACTGCCCGCAATCCAAGTTGGCTGGGCAGCAGCTTGGCAAGATCATCGACTGTGCGTCCACGAAGTCCAAGATTAGTATGGACCTGAAAAAGGCCCTGCTGCGACTTCGTAAGTCGATGGACGATGCCTAGCAGGCACGCGTGAGACTCGTCAACACTGCAGCTGCGGCGGAACCTGTGAAAGATAAGGTTACAAAGTCTACCGAGACGGTGGCCTTCCCTTTCGCAGGTAGTCCAAAATATGTGGTGGAAGCGACTGCTTGTGATAAGCATTCGCAGAAGCGGGTGAGGCAACTGTCATGTGAGGAGCAGTGTGGCGATGCCCGCAAGGCTAGGCGAATACTTACTCCAAAGGTCGGCAGCAGGGCTGCAATTTTTCGACACGCCTTTACTGCCCATAACTGCATAACAGTCACATTCGACAAAAGTAGGCATGGGAGAAAATGGAGCTCAAAGTTTGCAATTTGCGTTAGTATGGAAAAGGATAGAAATTAAAAAAAATGCCAAAAATTCAAAATGAATCCTTTTGCAATGAAATCTTCTACAGCTCTACTTCTATGCTGGGCGAATAGTTGAAAAAATAATTAGACCAAAATATGATTGGCGGTACGATATGAGGCCAGCGTGTAGTCCCAGTGTGACTGTTATGCGGTTACATTCGTGAATATTTGATGATGAGACAAAACGACTTGGTATTTTTTTCACATTTCGTAGAACAAACTTGTCAAGTTCATTTGGGTGAATGAAAATACTGATGATTTGGAGATGATCCCCGGTATTAACTCAATATTGACAAAAACTGCAAATGTTACAAATATGCAGTTATGGGCAGTTTATGATTGCGATATTTTTTTCTTTTTTTCATTTTCTCCGTTATGGTTTGCCGGTAATTATTGTTTTCCAATCAGCAACACGGAAGCAAAATGAAAAAGGTACTCACATTCGCACGCAGTGTTCTAAAAGTGAGAGCTAACAGGGTTAAACTTCCATTCAATTTTCTGTAGTTGAGTGTTTAACCCGTGGTAGCATATAAGATACTCACAAAGTGACAAAGGGAGGAGGGGGTCTGGGAAACCCGAAAAGCGATGGACGTAATATTTATTTGAGTCTTCCCTAACGGCAAGCGTCACCGACGACACCGCCGCCTGTTGAGTTAAGGTGGTACCGTCTACCACCGTTGGTTTGAACGATTGCGCATGCAAACTAACATTTTTAATTTGAACAACTGGCAACTCTAGACATTCTAATATTATTGTAAACTGAGCACCCTGCACTTTGTTATTATTTGTAAACATGTTTATTTACTGAACGGTTGCAGTTCCAGTAGCTCGTTCGCGCTTTTCAAAAATACCTAAAACTAAATATAGAACAACACAACGCACCTAAATCGAGCCAAAAGTAAGTATTCCCGTTAACTGTGATCGAATTTATCAACAACTTCATGCGGATTTCAGATTGCCTTCCGGAGAAAACAAAGAAAACATCCCGGAAAACATAATAGTCCTGGTTCAACGACGCAGGTTGAACTTGCTCGAAGTTGCTGCATCTTGCTCTTACCCCTTTCTTATCAAACGGGAGAGAGCGGGATGCAGCAACTTCGAGCAAGTTCAACCTACGTCGTTGAACAGGACTAATATCTCCCGCGAACAAAAAAAGAAAACATAACACTCTTACGCTGGAACGAAAGCTGCAGATAATCGAGCAACTGGATGCTTGTAATGCTTTCCTTGAAAGAATTGCTCGCCAATTCAGTATCTGCAAATCGACAGTCTTGAATATTTCTCGTCAGAGGGACTCGATTCAAACAGCTGAAAAGCGGTTCAGAGAGAGCGGAGTATCCGGCAGGCACACTGTTAAAAAAGCCAGATTCTGCGATTTGGAGGAAGCGGTTTTTATGTGGATGTTGCAGGAGCGAAATAAAAAACATATACTCACACCAGACGCAGTGAAAGCTAAGGCAAAATTGCTGTTTAACATGTTCAAGGAAAAGGAAAGGCATTCAAATGAGATGGAATTTGTTGCTACGAATGGATGGTATGATAGGTTCCGGAAGCGTTATGGACTGCGAATGATGACTGTCTCTGGTGAAAAAGCTTCTGGAGATGTAGAAGCGTTCGCTTCATTCAAGGAGAACCTTATGCAGATTATTGTAACCAATGGATACGAAAAACACGAGATCTACAATGCGGACGAATCAGGTCTGTTCTTCAAAATGCTTCCGTCCCGAACGTTGACATTGCACGATGAGGACATAGCCGAAGGTAGGAAAGTTATAAAATCCCGTGTCACCTTTATGGCATGCTGCCATGCTGCAACGTCGACGGTACAAATAAATTACCGCTGATGCTCTTGGGAACCGCTGAAAATCCCAGAAGTCTCCCCAAGGACAAATCGTTATTTCCAGTCTACTACAGAAGTTCAAAGAAAGCTTGGATGAATAGGGAATTGTTCAGACGGTGGTTCATTGATCAATTTGTGCCGTCGGTTGAAGCATTCGCTCGAAAAAACAATCGCGCTCCTCGTGCTCTGCTCCTATTTGATAACTGTTCAGCGCATCATGGTGGAGGCGATACCCTGGAGTACGGTGAGATAAAAGTTGCGTACTTACCACCGAATGTCACATCGCTCGGCCAGCCCATGGATCAGGGGGTCCTTAATGCTGTTAAGAAACGTTACAAAAAGAAACTTATGCTGCACCTACTTTTGACCGATGAAGATTTGACATTTGAGGAAAAATTGAAGAATATTTCACTGCGCGAGGTTATCAACTGGCTGCATCAATCGTGGGAGGAGATCTCCAGCAAAACTATTGAAGGATCCTGGAAGCAGTTGATTGACAAATATTCGCATTTCAACCTGGACAGCGATGAAGACTACTCACTTGATGCAGATGTACTAGCCTTGGCGAAATCTTTCGCTGAGGCTTTAAATGAGCACCAGTCTTCGGAAGATGTGAACCAGTGGCTAAATGATAGCGTTTACAATACCAACGGTGGAAAAATTACTGGAGATTGTGACCTCTACACTGATCAGGAGATTGTGGACTATGTTATTACCCGTCATCTGAGCGGTGCAGCAATGAGTCACTTAAGTCTCTTAGGGGCGATTTCTTCACCCTGGCTTAAGTGGCACTAGTAACACATTTGCAAAATCCTTCAAATGATTGATTTTTTTTTCGTGAAGTAATCAACAAGCTGTAAATTTTGTTTTCTTTGAACGTGTCTAAGTCAAGTCAAAGGTTTTTCAAAGAGCTATGTATTAGTCACATTTCATTTCATTCGGTTCACTTAATCTAGAGATATAGCAATTTTACGAAGAACACTCAAATATGAAACATTTTACTAGAGTTGCTCCAACTTCATGTAAAGTTATCCAATCGAGTCCAAATTTGTACCGTTTATAGCTAACTAGTTGTGCAACAGGCAGGTAATATTTGAGAATATTTGGTTTATCTTAGAAAATATTACAGCTTGCTGTACATATTCAAAATAATTAATAAAAGTTACATGCTTCAATTAATTTGCAACTAGCGCCGCCTACTGGCAGAACCTTGAACCAATAAGCTAATCAACTGAGAGGCCTTAACCAAGCTACACTGAACGGCGGCTTGCGGTTGAAATTACTATTCTGAGGGTCAATTTAAATACACAACGCCACTAAATTTGTGCAGACTGAGTTTCGTTTTAATTCAACAGAATTTTGTTTTCAATTTTACCATGGACTCGATTTTCAATTAAAAAAAGTTTCTGTTGGCAACCGGATTCGAACCAAGAACCTTGACATCACCAGGCTCGCACGCTACCACTCGGCTATCGAACCGGTTGATGTGAGAAGAAACAAAAACGCACACATGAAGCGTTGGTGGGTCGATGATCATGTTTTGCCATGGTAAATTTAAAAACATTTTTATGCTTGTCATTACTGCAAGCCGCCTTTCAGTGTAACAACATCACCGAAGACATTAACTTTCTAAGTCAGAGGTTCCCAAACTTTTTGCTATCGCGGCGCCCTAGAACATTTCAAAAAAATGTCGCGGCGCACCAAAGTTTTTAACAAAGTTTTTTTTATTCTAGGCAACTTTTACTTTACAGTGTGCAAGACAAAATCGTGAAACAATTCTCCAATATCATGTTTTCAGAGTTAATTTTTTGGAAAACTAACTATTTATTAAATAGTTTAAATATTTGTAAGATTTCAAAAATCATGATGATTTCATCATAGAAGTTTTAAAAATAAGAAGAAACTCAGATGTACAGGTAAAACAAGCGGTACAGGTAAAGCGTTTGCAATAATTAAAGAATTCTTATTGAATGAAAATGACTACACAGAACTTGAACAAAGCTTCATTTTTTGCGAAAATTGCACAGCAACACTTTTATTTATTTTGGAAAATTTTAGCAAACTGGGACACATGAGGAAATTGTAACGACCTGTCAGGTGGGCTTTAATTGTACTTATTTTCATAAATTTCAACTTAACCCTTTGGGCCTGGATTGGCCATATATTACCTCATTGATGAAACCGAACAAACTTATTCGAGTTCAGCGAGGTTGCGGCAGTACTGATGAAACAGTCCGTTTCAAAAGGTCAAAACTAGCTCTTCACACTACCAGATCGGCAAACCTGCATGCCGCTAAGCTGTTCCGAAGACCTTGTTATTATTCTGAAGAGAATGTAAATAATGTTCTTGAAATTGAAACTTTGGACAAGTTATAGTTAAATCCAAAGCTTAAGAATCCCAAAAACAATTTCAAAAACTTGAAATTTTAATATGTGGTTTCAATTGCTATGTTTAAAAAGGATACCAGAAATCCTATGGGACAATCGAAGAGTCAGGAAAGATTAAAAAAATGTGAGCGACATTAGTTTTACTATTTAATAAAACAAAAAATAAAGGTGTTCCGCAATACAAATAAAGCGTTTGATTTTTTTTTGTTTCGTCACAAAAGCCAAAATCCTGCGGCGCACTTGGGAAAGGTTCGCGGCGCACCAGGGCGCCGCGGCGCACAGTTTGGGAAGCACTGTTCTAAGTGATCAGAGTCCTGAGATATATGGAACATAAGATTTGTATGCTTACTAGCGCCGCCTTGTGGTGGAATTTTGAAACAAACGGTCCATCATTTGTTAGTTCTTGACCAGCCTAATAATATTGCCGAAGACACCAACTCTCCAAGTAATCAGGATCATGAGATATTTGATATAAACATTTCATCAGTGTTACGTCTGTTTGTCTCTGGCATATTGTCGTCGCGGTTGAAACCCGAAGTTTCCCCACACCCGACAATCGAATTTTCTCAAAATCCATACGTGAAACCTAACGTCGAACGTAGTGCGCTGGACAGCGGACCTGTGCCCGACGTACGTCCGACACACGGTTTAGGAGAAAAATCGATTTTCGCGTGTCAAAAATTCCGATTTTCAACTGCGCGAACAATATCACAGACAGCAAGACGTAGCACTTGCAAAATTTCCATACCGTATATCTTAGCACCATGATCACTTAAATATTCTGTGTATTTGGCAAAGTTGTTAGGGCAGCCAAGGTCTTACTTTTGATGGGCCGTTTGATTCAAAATTCCACCACTAGGTAGCGCTAATGATAAATCAATTTTTATATTCCATATATCTCAGGACTCTGATCACTTAGAAAGTTGGTTTCTTCGGCGATGTTGTTTGGTTTATTAAGGCCTTTCTGTTGATTAGCTGATTGGTTCAAGATTCAGCCAGTAGACGGCGCTAGTTGCTAATTAGTAGAAGCATGCAAGTTTTTCTTATTATCTCGAAAATATTCAGCAAGCTGTAAGATTTTATAAAGTGTAGGGAAAATTCTCAAATTTTATCTGCTAGTTGCACAACTAATTAGCTATGAATGATGCAAATTTGAGCTCGATTGGATAGTTTTACATTAAGTTAGAGCGACTCTAGTAAAATGTTTCATATTTGAGTGTTCTTCGTTAAACTGATATATCTCATGCTTAAGTGAACCGAATAAAATGAAATTTTGCTCATTTATGACTAATATATAGCTCATTGAAAAACCATTGACTTGACTTAAATACGTTCAAAGAAAACAAAATTACAGCTTTTTGAATACTTTACGAAAAAAATCGTTCATTTGCATAATTTTGGAAATGTGTAACTAGCGCTTCCTAGTGGCGAAATTTCGAAACAAGTGGACTATTAACTGTAAGCCCTTGACCTACCAAACAACATTGTCGAAGACATCAACTTTGTAAGTGACCAGAGTTCTGAAATATATGAAATTTAAAATTTGCTTGATCTCTAGCGCCGCCTAGTGGTATATACAAAAGCATGCCAAGTTTGATAAATTGCCTAAAACATTTTTTAGCAAGTTGTTACCTTTCATAAAATACACCAAAACTATTCAAATTTTAATTACTTGTTCCTCAACGAGTTAGATATAATTGGTACAAATTTGTTCTTGATTGATTAACTCTACACGAAATTAGAGCCCTTCTAGTAGAATACCTATTATTTGACTTCCGTTTATGAAATTACTGTACCTTAGGATTAAGCGAACCGAATTAAATTTAATTTGGAAAGTTTATGATTGGTCTTCATGTACAGTTGGACTCAACTGAAGTATGTCCAAAGGGAAAAGAAGTTGCAACTTATTGAATACCTTTCAAAAAGTTCTAATCATTTGAATGTTTTTTTTTTGTTGAAAATTTGCTACAACTTTGTAGAACATTTTGAAATTGTATAGAGAATAATTAATCAGCAGATTTTTGGATAAGCCACACTCGAGTGACCGTACTCATTTCACAATAATACAAAAAAAAAATACAAAACTGGCAGAAACATTTTTGTCTTCGTAAATACGACTCTAAACCCATTGTGCACTGAAAAGCCCGCATCCGGCAGTGTGCTGTTTACTAGTGGAAAATTCCTAGTAGACAATAGGACGCGAAGCTCAGCAGCGAAGCGAAAGTTTTTTTTTTTTAACAACCCGGTTAAACTTCTCGAGTTTAATAGCGGTGTTTGTGTGTAGTGGTATGGAACCTGTGGAACCGTGTAGCGCATCTTAATACAACGAATAGATTATGATTTAACACATTTTCTGTACGTTTTTAATACATTAATTGGTAGAAAAGGCATATCTCAAATTTTGGTAGCCTTTCTTGTTTTGCGTGTAGATGCGCCTCCCGTTGACGACCTTCGTATAAAGACACGGATCAGCTCGAATTTGCTTGAATTTGAGCCCCAGAAGTACAGCATGCAGACGATGATTCCAGCACCGAGCCGACTGCTTTAGCCCGTAATTGCTCTTCACCAGCTTACACACCATCCTCTCCTTTCCAGCGACCTCGAAGACACCCGGCTGCCGCATATACAGCTCCTCTTCCAGAGTGCCGTACAAATACACCGTCTTTACGCCGAAGTGTTTCAGGACCAAGTTCCCCTTCGAAGCGATGGCCACAAGCGATGGCCACAAGCGTCCGCAGCGTCGTCTGCTTGATGACAGGTGCAAACACCTCGTCGTAGTCCTGCCCGTATTTCTGGTTGAAACCCTGGGCGACCAGACAAGCCTTGTACTTCACAGCCTCTCCAGCAGCGTTCCGTTTGATCTTGTAGACCCACTTGCACCCAACTGGCTTCCGTCCAGGCGGAGGGTCCACCAGCTTCCACGTTCCGTTCTCTGCGTAAGACCGCAGCTCTTCCATCATGGCCCTTCTCCACTCAGCACTCTTTGTGCAGCTCAAGGCTTCCTGAAACGTTCTCGGCTCCATCTTCTCCTCTGGGGAAGAGTGCCTGCCACGAAAATTTCCTCAATCAGACGCCGTGGAGCTATACCCTTCGTTGACCGTAGAGACTTTCTTGCGATTTCGTCCTTCGGAAAACCATGGAACGAACCTTCAGAGGCTACTGAATACTCGGAAACGTCCAACTGCTCTTCATCCGCTTCTTCTTCATCACTACTTTCTTCGGTTCCGGGCACTGGAACAATTTCTTCAATTTTCTTCCCCTCAAGCGAAATAATGACTTCTTCTTTCTTCATTTCAGGACCCACTGAATCTTCTACTTTGTCCTCAGGAGATTCCAGTCCCTCCTGGCGCCCGTGGGACACTTCTTCTTCACTCACTTCCACGAACTTCGCATCACGACTAATCAAAACCGTATCGTTCTCGGGAATCAGTAAACGATATGCTTTTCTCCCCTCCGCGTAACCGACGAAGACCAACTTCACTGCTTTCGGATCCAACTTTCTTCGTTTCTCCTTCGGCACATGAACGTACGCCTCCGAACCGAAAACGCGCAGATGAACATACGACGGTTTCCTGCCGTGCCACAACTCGCACGGTGGCTTCTCACGAACCGACGACGGAAGACGATTTTGCAAATAGTTCGCTGTGTTCAAAGCCTTACCCCAATACACAATGGGAAAAAATAGGTATAAAACGCGAATAAATTCAATATCTTTGCTCGGAGTGGATGGATTTGAATGAAATTTTGACGCAAACTGCAAAAAACTCCACAGTTTCAGATAAGGAGGGGGTTATTCGCCGCACGATGCTGGAAATCAGTGTATCGGACCCGTTTAACCCCACTACCTCTCTTTTTCACCTTTTTGGAAAAACCCTGGAGTGCAAATTAAATGATTTATTTGATGCGTGTTTGTGTTAAAACTTCTGTAGTATCGAATGGAGCTGGTTTGGATCACCGCACGGCCTTAAAAATTGAAATATCTTCAAATAACCCCGATATCCCCTATTTCTTTAAAATTTCACATGCATCTCCGCCCGGAGTGAAATGCAATCGACAAGAGAAGGAGCAATCTTATGTCAAATTTCCGATACTATGGAAGTTTCTACACAAATACGAGTTAAATAAGTCATTTATTTTGCACGCCAGTCGGGAATAGATGAGGATTTTTTGAAAAAGGTGTGAAAAAGAGAGCGCGGGGTAAAACGAGCTCAAAACACTGATTTCCAGCATCGTGCGGCAAATGACACCCTCCTTTTCTGAAACTGTAGAGTTTTTTGCAGTTTGTGTCAAAATTTCATTCAAATCCATCCACTCCGAGCAGAGATATTGAATTTATTCGCGTTTTATACCTATTTTTTCCCACTGTGCAATACCTCTTGTCCAAACCTGACTCAAGAAGCAAGCAACGAACCCAGGCCCCTGACACGGCCTATATCAATGCATTGGAATCATGGTAGACAGGATGTCCTGGGCGCTAATAAATAGCGCCCACTGTCAAATGCGAAAACATCAACAATATTTTGTTTAACGTTTATTTTGGTTTGTTGATCAGTTTTTGGAATCATTTTTTCCACCTCTTATGATCACAAAACACTTCAAACTCGCATTAATACTAATGTACGGTAAGAGGAGCATTCGATTAGTTGAATAAAGCAACCCAACAAACACGCATTGTGAATGTGATTTTGTGTGTGGCTCACAACATCAAACAAAAGCTGCGTTTGTTGATTGCACGCTCGTTTCAATTTGCACGAATATGAGTATAAGGCAGTTAGATGTTGGCTACGATAAATTTCATTCATGCCAGGGGCCTGAACGAACCATTTCGACTTCACACAGATTCTTCCTCTCCACTTTACCGTTTTGCTGCGGCGAGTACGGTGAAGTTTGCTGCAAGACGATCCCGTTCTGAGTGTATGGGAGGTCGCCTAACGTTTTAATCGATATATCATTGATCAATGCACACCTAAATTTTTGAATGTTTTGAAAAGCTTAGACTCTCAGTTTCTAAGTTCAGTTTCTGAGTTCGGATTTGAAATCGGTGGTTGCGAACACAGCGAAAATCGCAATTTAATGATAAAATTCAAAATGGCGTCCAAATCCAAGATGGCTGCCAAAAAATTTTCAACTTCAAATGAAAGGTCTATACTTTCCCTTTATAGAAAGTGAAGTTTTGTATGTTACAACATTGAATTTTGAGATATTATACGATAAATTAGGTGCAATTTGATAAAAAATTGTCATTTTTGTCACCTTGTCAGCCCCTTGTCAAGCGAGGGGTCCATCAATTTAACCCAACCAAAGTGGTTTTCATCCTTTTTTATCATATTTTAGCGAATAAGCAAGGAAAAATTAAAATCCCAGACTTTATGTAAATGGTGGCCTAGTTTCAGCGAGAATTACTCAAGTCTTCTTGATAAAGTGGTCTTCGCTATAAAGAATTATGACCATTCCTCTTAAAAAGCTGA